>NC_057810.1:282217687-282239735 GCF_018294505.1 Triticum aestivum | reverse complement strand
TTCCACAGCGCCTCAAGCCGCTGCACTTCGGTCGACTTCACAGCTTTCGCGGCCGCGGCCTTCGTGGCCTTCCCCTTCCCAGGCTTCGGAGGCAAGGCGGAGGCGGTGGGGGAGATCGACGGCGCTGGTGGTGGCGGCAGCGACGGGGGCGGAGCGCTACCCTCTTTCAACTCTGCAAGCGGAGGAGGGCGGCGGAGATTTCTGAGATTGCAGCAGCGAAGGGCGAAGGTGGGGGAAATGCCCCTGTTTCCCCTGCTTATAAAGAGGGACGGGGTGGACATTTCGGCCTTCCAAATAAACAACCACCCACGATCTCTCCCACAACTCCGCGATTGACGCGTGCCGTTATGGGGGGCGCGGTGGATACGGAGTTAGATTCGGCATAACCCAAGCTCCGTGCGTGCCCGTGCCCTGTTTTGGGCCTGGCCCAACAGCGCTCGGCACCGTGTGTGGCCCAGGCCCGGGGGCTCCTGTCGGTGTACTAGAGTAGGGGTACCCTAGTATCCCGAACTTGTGCACGGGCAGTTGCAGCACCGCGCGGCAAGGCTTGCTGGACGACCGCCAGAGTCCTCCGTGGGTTCCTTTGGAGCCATTCAAGAACAAAGCATTCAAGATGAAGAGACAAGGCCCCGGCAAGAGGTGCTTGCCGGGAAGAAACAAGGCTCCGGCAAGAGGAGCTTGCCGGGAAGGCCAACCACGGCACTTCAAGAAACTTGTCGCGATGCACCGCACGTCCCGGCAAGGTCCGGTGAGCGGCAAGCTTCTGGACTCGACAAGCCGACGACCCCGACAAGGTACTCGCCGGGGGCCCGCTGCCACTCTGTACCCACGCTCCAGCGCACCCACCCGTGTGTCGCCGTGAGGCTTCCTCAGGGGCGCGTGGCGGGAGCCTGTGCAGCCAGGGATACGCGGTGGCCAGCGGAGATGAAGAGAAGGCCATCGTGGCAAACGGTGGCGCTCCTAACGGTCACTTTTTGCACTATTTAGGCAACTCAGACGGGCATTCAATGACCTTGTCCCCTGCCGTCAGAGTTAGGTAGGGTGCACTGTGTCCACAGTAGCGGTAGCTGTACCTACCGCATCCTTTTCCATTTTTACCCTTCTAGTCTACGTTGCCACCTGTCGGTGACCCCTTGAAAGTATAAAAGGAGGCCCAAACGCAACGTAAAAGGGGTTCGGCTCATTCGAAACATCAGGAACACTCTCACGCTCGGTCTGGCAGCGTCCATCACTCCTGGGCAAGAATTCAATACACACAAACAAGCAGCAGTAGGGTTTTATGCATCCGTGCGGCCCAAAGCTGGGTAAAATTGCTCGCGTGTACTGCCTCGATCCGCTCTTTGCGCGGTCTCCGCCTCCCTCCAAACCGAAAGGGGCCCGGTCCCCATAGGTGTTGGTGGATCAGTTTCCCCGACACTAGCAATGATGGAAGGGTAAGAGTGCGTATAATCCATGGACTCAACATTAGTCATAAAGAACTCATATACTTATTGCAAAAATCTACAAGTCATCAAAAACCAAGCACTACGCGCATGCTCCTAGGGGTATAGGTTGGTAGGAAAAGACCATCGCTCGTCCCTAACCGCCACTCATAAGGATGACAATCTAAGAACACCTCGTGTTTCAAATTTGTTACACAACTTTTACCATACGTTCATGCTACGGGACTTGCCAACTTCAACACAAGCATTCTTTAAATTCACAATTACCCAACTAGCATGACTCTAATATCACCACCTCCATATCTCAAAACAATTATAAAGTATCAAATTGATCATAGCATCCACTTCACTTCCTATGATAGTTTTTATTATACCCAACTTGGATGCCCATCATTCTAGGACCAATTTTATAACTGTAGCAAATACCATGCTGTTATAAGAGACTCTCAAAATAATATAAGTGAAGCATGAGATATTAACAATTTCTACAAAATCAAGCCACCGCCGTGCTCTAAAAGATTTAAGTGAAGCACTAGAGCAAAACTATCTAGCTCAAAAGATATAAGTGAAGCACATAGAGTATTCTAATAAATTCCAATCAAGTGGGTTTCTCCCAAAGGTGTGTACAGCAAGGATGATTGTGGTAAACTAAAAAGCAAAGACTAATATCATACAATACGCTCCAAGCAAAACACATATCATGTGGTAAATAAAAATATAGCTCCAAGTAAAGTTACCAATAGACGAAGACAAAAGAGGGGATGCGTTCTGGGGCATCCCCAAGATTAGGCTTTTGGTTATCCTTGAATATCTTGGGGTGCCATGGTCATCCCCAAGCTTAGTCTCTTGCCACTCCTTATTCCATAGTCCATCAAATCTTTACCGAAAACTTGAAAACTTCACAACACAAAACTCAACAGGAAATCTCATAAGCTCCATTAGTGCAAGAAAGAAAAACCACCACATAATGTACTGTAATGAACTCATTATTTATTTATATTGGTGTTAAACCTACTGTATTCCAACTTCTCTATGGTTCATACCCCTTGATACTAGCCATCGATGCATCAAAATAAGCAAACAACACAGGAAAAACAGAACAGTCTGTAGAAATCTGTAACTCTAGAATACTTCTGGAACTCTTAAAATACTAAAAAAATAGGAAGTCCTATGCAATTTGTCTATTGATCTACATAAAGAAGAATCAACGCAAAAGCACATTTTTGTGAATTACTAAAATTATTTTCGTGCGCGCAAAGTTTCTGTTTTTCAGTAGAATCAAATTAACTATCACCGTAGGTTATCCTATAGGTTCTACTTGGCACAAACACTAATTAAAACAAGAAGACACATCTAAACAGAAGCTATAAGAAATATTTATTACTAAACAGAAGCAAAAACAAAGAAACAAAAATAAAATTGGGTTGCCTCGCAACAAGCGTTATTGTTTAACGCCCCAAGCTAGGCATAAAAGCGAGGATAGATCTAAGTAGTGCCTTCTTTGGCACTCAATTCATAAGTAGCTTGCATGATAGATTCATAAGGTAATTTGACTTCCTTTCTTGGAAAGGGCTCCATGCCTTTCCTTAATGGAAATTGGAATCTAATATTCCCTTCCTTCATATCAGTAATTGCACCAATCATTCTAAGGAAAGGTCTACCAAGAGTAATAGGACATGAAAGATTGCAATCTATGTCAAGAAAGATAAAATCTATGGGCACATAATTCCTATTTGCAACAATAAGAACATCATTGATCCTTCCCATAGGCTTCTTAATGGTGGAATCCGCAAGGTGCAAATTTAAAGAGCAATCATCAAGATCATGGAAACCTAGAATATCACATAAAGTTTTCGGAATTGTGGAAACACTAGCACCCAAATCACACAAAGCATAGCATTCATGATCTTTAATTTTAATCTTTATAGTAGGTTCCCATTCATCATAAAGTTTTCTAGGTATAGAAACTTCCAAATTAAGTTTTTCCTCATAAGATTGCATCAAGGCATCAACAATATGTTTGGTAAAAGCTTTATTTTGACTATAAGCATGAGGAGAATTCAACACAGATTGCAACAAGGAAATACAATCTATTAAAGAACAATTATCATAATTAAATTCCTTGAAATCCAAGATAGTGGGTTCAAAGCTATTTAAAGTCTTGACCTCTCCAATCCCACTTTTACCAAATTTAGCATCAAGATCTAAAAACTCCGAATCATTGGGACGCCTTTTAACTAAAGTTGACTCATCTCCAGTCCCATCATTATTAAGATTCACATTGCAAAACAAATATTTAATAGGTTCCCATTCATCATAAAGTTTTCTAGGTATAGAAACTTCCAAATTAAGTTTTTCCTCATAAGATTGCATCAAGGCATCAACAATATGTTTGGTAAAAGCTTTATTTTGACTATAAGCATGAGGAGAATTCAACACAGATTGCAACAAGGAAATACAATCTATTAAAGAACAATTATCATAATTAAATTCCTTGAAATCCAAGATAGTGGGTTCAAAGCTATTTAAAGTCATGACCTCTCCAATCCCACTTTTACCAAATTTAGCATCAAGATCTAAAAACTCCGAATCATTGGGATGCCTTTTAACTAAAGTTGACTCATCTCTAGTCCCATCATTATTAAGATTCATATTGCAAAACAAATATTTAATAGGGGACACATCAATAACTTTTAGATCTTTATCATTATTTTCAGGGAAACTAGAAGAACACGCTTTTACAAAGCAATCTTTCTTAGCACGCAATCTAGCGGTTCTTTCTTTGCGCTCATTAATGGAAATTCTCATAGCTTTGAGAGACTCATTGATATCATGCTTAGGAGGAGTAGATCTAAGTTTCAAAGAATCAATATCAAGCGAAAGTCTATCAACGTTCCTAGCCGAATCATCAACTTTAAGCAATTTTTCTTCAAGAAAAGCATTAAAATTCTTTTGAGAGATCATAAATTCTTTAACACTATTCTCAAACTCAGAGGGCATCTTATTAAAATTACCATAAGAATTATTATAGGAATTTCCATAATTAGAGGAATTACTAGGGAACGGTCTAGGATTAAAGTCTCCTCCATAAGCATTGTTACCAAAACTATTCCTACCAAAAAATTCACATCCATAGATTCATTAATATCCTCAATCAAAGTAGACAAAGGCATATCATTGGGATCAATAGGAGCACTCTTAGTAGCAAACAATTTCATAAGTTCATCCATCTTTCCACTCAAAACATTAATTTCTTCTATAGCATGCACTTTTTTACTAGTAGATCGTTCGGTGTGCCATTGAGAATAATTAGCCATAATATTATCAAGGAGTTTAATAGCTTCTCCTAAGGTGATTTCCATAGAAGTGCCTCCCGCGGCCGAATCTAAAAGATTTCTAGAAGCAAAATTCAATCTAGCATAAAAAAATTGTATGATCATCCATAAATTCAAACCATGAGTAGGGCAATTGCGAATCATCAATTTCATTCTTTCCCAAGATTGGGCAACATGCTCATGATCAAGTTGTTTGAAATTCATAATATCGTTCCCAAGAGAGATGATCTTAGCGGGAGGAAAATACTTAGAGATAAAAGCATATTTGCACTTATTCCATGAATCAATACTATTCTTAGGCAAAGACGAAAACCAAACTTTAGCACGATCTCTAAGTGAAAACGGAAATAACTTCAATTTAACAATATCATTATCTATATCTTTCTTCTTTTGCATCTCACACAAATCAACAAAGTTGTTTAGATGGGTAGCGACATCTTCACTAGGAAGGCCGGAGAATTGATCTTTCATAATAAGATTCAGCAAAGTAGCATTGATTTCACAAGACTCAACATCATTAAGAGGAGCAATCGGAGTACTAAGGAAATCATTATTATTGGTATTGGAAAAATCACACAATTTGGTATTAGCTTGCGCCATCACGACAAGCAATCCAACACACAAGCAAACAAAAAGGCAAGCGAAAGAGAGAGGAGAATGGGAAAGAGAGGGCGAATAAAACGACAAGGGTGCAGTGGGGGAGAGGAAAACGAGAGGCAAATGGAAAATAATGTAATGCGAGGGAGATGAGTTTGTGATGGGTACTTGGTGCGTCTTGACTTGAGCGAAGACCTCCCCAGCAACGGCGCCAGAAATCCTTCTTGCTTGGTCTTGAGCTTGCGTTCGTTTTCCTTGAAGAGGAAAGGGTGATGCAGCAAAGTTGCGTAAGTATTTCCCTCAGTTTTTAAGAACCAAGGTATCAATCCAATAGGAGGCTCCTCAAAAGTCCCACGCACCTACACAAACAAACAAGAACCTCGCAACCAACGCAATAAAGGGGTTGTCAATCCCTTCACGGCCACTTGCAAAAGTGAGATCTGATAGAGATAATATGATAAGATAAATATTTTGGTATTTTTATGATATACATTGGAAAAGTAAAATATGCAAATAAAAGTAGATGATAAACTTATATGATAAAAGATAGACCTGGGGGCCATAGGTTTCACTAGTGGCTTGTCTCAAGATAGCATAAGTAATACGGTGGGTGAACAAATTACTGTCGAGCAATTCATAGAAAAGCACATAGTTATGAGATTATCTAGGCATGATCATGTATATAGGCATCACGTCCGTGACAAGGAGACCGACTCCTGCCTGCATCTACTACTATTACTCCACACATCAACCGACTCCTGCCTGCATCTAGAGTATTAAGTTCATAAAGAACAGAGTAACACATTAAGAAAGATGAACTGATGTAGAGGGATAAACTCATGCAATATGATATAAAGCCCATCTTTTTATCCTCGATGGCAACAATACAATACGTGCCTTGCTGCCCCTGCTATCACTTGGAAAGGACGCCGCAAGATTGAACCCAAAGCTAAGCACTTCTCCCATTGCAAGAAAGATCAATCTGGTAGGACAAACCAAACTAATAATTCGAAGAGACTTGCAAAGATAACTTAATCACACATAAAAGAATTCAGAGGAGATTCAAATATTTCTCATAGATAAACTTGATCATAAACCCACAATTCATCGGATCTCAACAAACACACCGCAAAAAGAGTTACATCGAATAGATCTCCAAGAAGATCGAGGAGAACTTTGTATTGAGCTTCAAAGAGAGAGAAGAAGCCATCTTGCTAATAACTATGGACCCAAAGGTCTGTGGTAAACTACTCACAACTCATCGGAAGGGCCTTGGAGACGATGTAGAGGCCCTCCATGGTTGATTCCCCCTCCGGTGGAGCGCCGACGAAGGCTCCAAGATGGTATCTCGTGGATACAGAAGGTTACGGCGGTGGAAATAGTTTTTCGTGGTGATCCTCAATGGTTTCAGGGTACGCGGGTATATATAGGAGGAAGAAGTAGGTCGGTGGACGCTCGAGGGGCCCACGAGGGTGGGGGGCGCGCCCACCTGTAGGGGGCGCGCCGGGCACCCTCGTGGTTGCCTCCTCTGTTTCTTGACATCCCCTCCAAGTCCCCTGGATCACGTTTGTTCCAAAATGATCGCTCCCGAAGGCTTCATTCCGTTTGGACTCCGTTTGATATTCCTTTTCTTTGAAACACTGAAATAGGCAAAAAAAACAGCAATTCGGGCTGGGCCTCCGGTTAGTAGGTTAGTCCCAAAAATGATATAAAAGTGTAAAGTAAAGCCCTTAAACATCCAAAACGGGTAATATAATAGCATGGAACAATCAAAAGTTATAGATACGTTTGAGACGTATTAGGGACCTCCCAAGGGGAGGCCAGTTTGTGCTGGCCGGCTGTCTGCTGGATGAGCCGGAGTACGAGGTCACCTTCGTGGAACGCAAGGGGCTAGATCTTCTTGCTGTGGTAGTGGCGCAGGCCTTGCTAGTAAATGGCCGACTGGCTGATGGCCAGTAGGCGCGCCTCCTCGAGCAGGTCGACACCGCCTTCGTGGGCTTCCTTGGACTCAAATTCTATGTACATCATCACCCGAGGCGAGACGAACTCGATGTCAGTGGGGAGGATTGCTTCAACTTCGTAGATGAGGAAGAATGGGGTGAACCCAGTCGACCGGTTTGGCTTCGTCCGGAGGCTCCAAAGAACAACCGGCAGCTCATCGAGCCAGCTATCGGGTGAGCTCACGAGGGGCTCGACGAGTCGCGGCTTGATGCCGACTAGGATCAGGCCGTTCGCGCGCTCGACCTGGCCGTTCAACTAGGGATGCGCGATGGAGGCCAAGTCGAGCCGGATGCCGGATACGGAGCAATACTGAGCCAGCGCGCTCTTGGCGAAGTTGGTGTCGTTGTCCGTGATGATGCTGTGCGGTATGCCACAGTGAACCACAATCTCTTTGACGAATCAGACTATTGTCGGCCTGTCGAGTTTATTGATCGGCCTCGCCTCGATCCACTTGCTGAACTTGTCGGTGGCAACCATCAAGTGTGTCATGCTGCCTCGGGTGATTTTGAAGGGGCCCACCATGTCAAGCCCCTAGACGGCAAAAGGCCAGGATGATCGGGATGGTCTGGAGGGCCGAGACGGACTGGTGGCTACGCTTGCTGAAGCGTTGGCAGCCCTCACACTTGAGGACCAGCAACTCAGTGTCTTTCAGGGCCATGGGCCATTAGAATCCATGTCAAAAAGTCTTGGCCACCAGGGACCTCGAGGCGGCGTGGTGCCCGCACTCGAGCTGGTGGATGTCGAGAAGGATCTCAATCCCTTTGTCCTAGCAGCGCTTGAACACGCCTGTCGTGCTGCACTTGACGAGCTCGTGGTCGATGATGCTGTAGACAGACGTCCAGTGTTGCACTTGTCGGGCCTTGGTCTCGTCCATGGGAAGCGCTCCGCTCTCCAGGAAGGCGAGGATTGGTTGGGCCCAAGACGGGGCCATCACCACTGTGAAGACAGCCACTTGGACGGGTTCTCGGGAGGAGCCGACATCCACCGAGCTGGAGCCGACAGCCCCCGGACTGGAGCCGACAACCCTCGAGCCGAGTCCAGTAGCCCCGGAGCCGAAGCCGGCAGCCCTGGGGCCAGGTCGGGGCCGACAGCCATTGCGGCCGAGATGGAAGCCCTCGTGCTAGGGGAGGGATCTCGGGGGGTGGGCAGGGTCACCACGGGGTTGTCCGGGACGAAGATGGACTCTGAGTCAGGAGATGACTTCAACAGGTACTCGAGGGATACGTCAGGTGGGACTGCTTGGTGGGTAGAGCCTATCTTGGCCAGCGTGTCGGCAGCCTTATTGTCTATGCGAGGGACGTGGAGGACCTTACAGCCGTCGAAACTGCCGGTGTGAGCTACTGGACCAAGAAGCGGTAGCTGGCATGTTGGCATCTCTGGTGTCCCACTCACTAGAGACTTGCTGCACCACCAAGTCCGAGTCATCATAGCAGAGGATGCGCTGGATGCCAATCTCTTTGGCCTGCCGAAGGCTATGCACGAGGGCTTCATACTCAACGACGTTGTTGGAGGCGGCGAAGTGGATCGGCATCGTGTACTGATGAGGATACAAACCTGGGGTAGGGTCATGGGACTGACCCATACGTCCTACCCTAGGTCACTACCCTAGAAGATAAGAAGTCCAAGAGGCAACAAGGGACCCCCAGTCAAAGATGTCGAGTGCAATCCACTCGACCATTCATATCACTCGGGTGTCCCCCTACCTATTATCACTCGACCATTCAAGGAATCACTCGACCTACCGAAGATCAAGAGTCACTCAGCATTGCAACGGGCAGGCGTTCACTCTGTAGTCTTTAAGGTCATTAATAGCACTTAAGGCTGGCGTTATCAGTAACGCCCCTACTTTATGTACATTAAGCCCCTTGTAGAGGACGGTGAGGGTCCTGGCGTACTCTATATAAGACACCCCCTCCTCTGGCACAAGGGTTGGACCCCCTGTAACATCACACACATATAATCCAATCGACCGCCTCCAGGCACGGAGACGTAGGGCTATTACTTCCTCCGAGAAGGGCCTAAACTCGTAAAACTCGTCTGTACACCTTCACCATAGCTGAGATCTTGTCTCTCCATACCTACCCCCTTTCTACTGTCAGTCCTAGAACCATGACAGTTGGCGCCCACCTTGGGGCCGGTGTCTCTGCAACTTGTTGGTGAAGTTGCAAATTTTTTTGATCATCATCATCATGGTTTCCTGCGGTGGATTGGATGAGGGCCACGAGATCCGTCCCGGCGCGCTCGTTTTCATCGCCGACGACTCCACTTGGCTTCAGGAAGCTCCCCTTGACGTTGAGGTGCTCCCCGTCCGAGGGGCGGTGCACTTTTGTGCGTGCATTCGCGGCATCCTTCTCTGTCAGCTGTCGACTCAGTATCGGTCGGCTCCGATGGTGTCTTCCCTCCCCGTTGTCCGCCGCCGGAAGCGATCCGGTCGGTCGCGGCTTCAATGGTGGGCGAAACACACGCTGGCTCGACGTTCGGCCACCCATTAAGTCGCGGCAATCGAGCCCAACAAAACTCTCCAAGGCCTGTTCGATCTGTCGACGGGCTCCACGGAGACCGCATCCGAGTGCGATAGCAGCGACCCTGCGGCTGAAGTCTTGATGGTCGATGGACCGTGTGGTCTGCCTGGTTTCCGCCGTGAAGACGACGAGGATGGTGGCGGCGATCCGTCGCCCGTCCATGAGGAATACCATGTCGGACCCCTTTCTTCGCAGCAGAGGGAAGAACTTCGTCGCTGCAACATGGATGCACTCCACACGCCCATCGTTGGAGAAACCCCTGAGTCTCGGGCTTTGGAAGAGGTGCGCTTGGCTAATTTGGCTAAGCACACTCGACTGGAGAACCTTCAACGCGCTCTCAATGAGCGTGCTCGGGAGCGGATCCCTGAGTCCAGTCAACGACAGCTTTTCCCGCCTCCACCTAAGGTATGCTACACTCCGATCCAAAATCTCATAGCTGCACCCGAATAGCAGAGTCAATTCAACCTTCCCAGTTGGAGGCCGGCAGAGGTTTGATGCAGATCCGGGCCTTGCTCCGGGCAGCAGGAGAACAAAACACAGCAGCGTCTCAGTCCTGGAATAGGATTCACAGCAGATTCGTAGTAGCGGATAATGTTCAGTCGGCCCACAGCCCAAGATCGCCCCTGTGGCATGAAGGCCATGGACAGTATGATCATCGGCTCGACTGCGACAATCATTGTCGAGTGCCCACACCTCCTCCGAGGAGTGCATCATATGTGCCTCGGCAGTATGATGATAGACGCCATCATAGTGGAGAGCTTAGAGCACCAGTCGACCCAAGAGAGCCAGGCTTTGATGCAAGATCTATCCTTGTTCAAGGTCTAGTCGACCGAAACAGAGCGCATAGAGAAGACCCTGGCAGAGATCATCCGAGTGGCAGTGGAGTGGATGTTTCAGGTCCAGAGTGTTTCAGCAGAGCCATCAGGGCTGCGGTGATTCCTCCCAACTTCGGGTTGGCGACCGGAGTCAGTAAGTTCACTGGAGAGTCCAAGCCTGAAACTTGGCTTGAGGATTACCGAGTGGCTGTGCATATTGGTGGTGGGAACAACGAAGTAGCAATGAAACATCTTCCTCTGATGTTGGAAGGGTCGGCCCGAGCGTGGTTGACTCAGTTAGCTCCGGGCAGTATATATAGTTGGGAAGAGCTTGCTCGAGTGTTCTTCAGAACTTTTGAGGGCACTTGCAAGCGGCCAGCAGGGTTGACAGAGTTGCAGCATTCTTTGCAGAAACCGAGTGAGACTTTAAGGGATTTCATTCAGAGGTGGACCACTTTGCATCACACTGTTGAAAATGTATCAGAGCATCAAGCGGTGTGTGCCTTCAAGGAAGGCGTCAAATACTGAGAGTTGGTCCTGAAGTTCGGTCGGACTGGAGATATGAATCTAACTCGGATGATGGAAATAGCCACCCGGTACGCTAACGGAGAAGAAGAGGATCGACTCCACAGCGGAAAGAGTAAACCAGTCGGCCAAGAGACTGGTGGAGGCAATTCCAATCGGAAACAGAAACGTAAGGCCGAGCCTGCAACACCCGGTGAGATTGCAGCAGTGGCTCAAGGAAAGTTTAAGGGAAAACCTAAAGGGCCTTGGCCCCCTAAGAAGGTAAAGGATCAAGCAGGAAATGATGTGTTGGATTTACCGTGTCACATCCACATGAAGAAGGACGAAGAGGGTAATCTGATTTACCCTAAGCATACCACTCGACAATGTTAACTCCTGATCCAGCAATTCCGAGAAAAACAACCCGGTGAGAAGGAAAAAGAGTCGGACAAAGATGAGGACAAAGAGGAAGACGACGGTTATCCCAAAGTCAATTCCACCCTGATGATTTTTGCCGATGTGGAGAGCAAGAGTTGGTTAAAAGTTATCAACAGAGAAGTGAATATGGTCGCTCCAGCGATGACGACCACATACCTGAAATGGTCTCAGACAGCCATCACATTCGACCAGTCTGATCACCCTGCGCGTATAGCCACCCCGGGAGGCAGGCATTGGTGGTCAACCCAGTGGTCGGAGGCACTAGACTGACTAAAGTGCTGATGGATGGTGGTAGCGGCCTGAATATTCTTTATGCTGAAACCTTGAAGGGGATGGGCATTCCAATGTCCAAGCTTAGCGAGAGCAATATGAGTTTCCATGGTGTTATCCCTAGAAAGAAAGCCGAATCACTCCGCCAGATCGCTCTCGACGTGGTTTTCGGTGATTCCAAGCATTACCGTAAGGAAAAGTTGACATTTGAAGTCGTGGATTTCCAGAGTGCTTATCATGCCATTCTGGGTAGGCCTTCCTACGCACGTTTTATGGCTCGACCATGTTACGTGTACCTCAAGTTGAAGATGCCTAGCCCCAGAGGTGTGATCACAGTTACTGGCAATCGGCAAAAAGCAGAGGAATGCTTCCAGAAGGGTTCCAAAATTGCCGATGCGCAAATGGCAGCAATTGAATTTCAAGAATATCAGAATAATGCAGATCCGAATGATTTGCTCCGAGCTGAGAATCCTACCACAGATTCTGCATTTCAGTCGTCTGGTGAAATGAAGTCGATTCATATTCACCCGACCGATCCCAATGCCGCACCGACTCATATATCAACAACACTCGACAGCAAATAGGAAGAAGCGCTCATCCAGTTCCTTTGTGAGAACTGGGACATCTTTGCATGGAAACCTTCTGACATGCCAGGTGTACCCAGAGAACTGGCTAAGCACCGTTTGCGTGTTGACCCCAAGGTAAAACCCGTTAAAGAGCATCTTCGGCGGTCCGCCGTACAGAAGAGAAAAGCAATTGGCAAGGAAGTGGCTCGACTCTTAGCAGCAGAGTTCATCCATGAGATCTACCACTTCGAGTGGCTTGCCAATGTAGTCATGGTCCCTAAGAAGGACGAATCACTTGGTATGTGCATTGATTTCAAGCATATCAATTGGGCCTACCCGAAAGATCATTTCCCTCTCCCCCGCATTGATCAGATTGTTGACTTGACGGCGGGGTGTGAGCGCTTGTCTTTTTTAGATGCATACTCCGGGTATCATCAGATCCGACTGTATGGTCCTGATGAAATAAAAACAGCCTTCATCACCCCATTCGGGTGCTTTTTCTATGTCACCATGCCATTTGGTCTTAAAAATGCCAGAGCCAAATTCATGAGAATGATTCAGAAGTGCCTGCTCACTCAAATCAGTCGGAATGTGGAAGCATACATGGACGACATTGTGGTCAAGTCTCGCAAAGGTTCTGACCTACTGTCTGACCTCGCAGAAATCTTTGCCAACCTAAGAAGGTACGATATCAAGCTTAATCCGTCAAAGTGCACATTCGGAGTTCCAGGTGGAAAGTTACTTGGTTTTCTCGTTTCCGCACAAGGGATTGACGCCAATCCAGAAAAAGTTGATACCATCCTTCGAATGAAACGCCATGTGCATGTGCATGACATTCAGAAGCTTACCGGTTGTTTGGCCGCCTTGAGTCGATTCATTTCTCGTCTCGGTGAAAAAGCCTTACCTCTTTACCGACTGATGAAGAAATCTGATAAGTTCGAGTGGACTGAGGAAGCTGATGCAGCGTTTATAGAGCTCAAAACCTTACTTTCCACCCAGCCGGTGCTTGTTGTGCCAATCAGCAAAGAGCCTTTAGTGCTTTATATTGCAGCCATTGGACAAGTTGTCAGTACAATACTCACGGTCGAGCGAGAAGAAGAAAGAAAAGCTTACAAGGTTCAGCACCCAGTATATTATCTCTCTGAAGTTTTGACTCCATCCAAGCAACGATATCCACATTATCAAAAGCTTGTCTATGGAATCTACATGACCATGAAGAAGGTTGCACATTATTTTTCTGATCACTCCATTACAGTCGTCAGCGATGCACCATTAACTGAAATTCTGAACAACAGAGATGCAACTAGTCGAGTGAAAAAATGGGCGATTGAACTCCTTCCATTGGATATCAAGTTTGAGGCAAAGAAAGCTATCAAGTCCCAAGCAATCGTAGATTTCCTTGCCGAGTGGATTGAGCAGCAACTGCCGACTCAAGTTCACTCGGAGCATTGGACTATGTTCTTTGATGGCTCCAAGATGCTGAATGGTTCAGGTGCTGGGGTAGTATTGGTATCTCCCTGTGGGGACAAGCTTAGCTATGTTCTCCAGATTCATTTTGATTCCTCCAATAATGAAGCTGAATATGAAGCACTTTTATACGGGTTGCATATGGCCATTTCCCTCGGCATCCGTCGCCTTATGGTCTACGGTGACTCGGATTTGGTGGTTAATCAAGTGATGAAAGAGTGGGATGTCAGGAGCCCGGCCATGGCAGGTTATTGCAATGCGGTAAGAAAGCTGGAAAATAAGTTTGAAGGGTTGGAGCTTCACCCTATACCCCGACTGAAAAATCAAGCTGCAGATGAATTGGCAAAGATAGGTTCTAAGAGAGAGGCCATTCCCAGCAATGTGTTTTTGGAGCATATTCATTCACCTTTAGTTGAGGAAGATCCTTTCACTGAAGAGTTCCCACAGCCTAAGAGCGCCACAGATCCGACAGAAGTCGAAATCCCAGCCGTGGTCGACTTAGTCATGGAGGTTTTGGTCGTCACTCCCGACTGGACAGTGCCGTACGTTGCATACATTCTTAGGAAAGAACTTCCAGAGGATGAAGAAGAGGCTTGACAGATCGTCCGACGATCTAAAGCCTTTACCGTGATAAAAGCTCTGTTGTTTAGAGAAAGTGTAACTGGAGTTTGCCAGAAATGCATCACGCCAGAAGAAGGCCGAATGATCCTCAATGATGTTCACTCGGGGACCTGTGGTCACTGACGGTGTCCTGGACTAGGGGGTACTCAACACGTCGTCTCCCGATCAGTTGGATTGGGCCGAGGACCCCCATGGCCATATGCTCATGGGCCAGTCCGGACAGCTGCCGCATACAAGGAAGAATCCACAAGACTTGGCGATCAAGACAAGGACTCCTCCCCCACCGGCGTATTCGGCCAGGACTCTTCTTATCCTAGGCCTCTGGTGCATTATATAAACCGAGGCCAGGCTAGTCGATAGACAATATAGAACAACAATCATACCATAGGCTAGCTTCTAGGGTTTAGCCTCCTTGATTTCATGGTAGATCCACTCTTGTACTACCCATATCATCAATATTAATCAAGCAGGAGTAGGGTTTTACCTCCATCGAGAGGGCCCGAACCTGGGTAAAAACATCGTGTCCCTTGTCTCCTGTTACCATCCACCTAGACACACAGTTCGGGACCCCCAACCCGAGATCCTCCGGTTTTGACACCGACATTGGCTCTTTCATTGAGAGTTCCATTGTGTGATCGGCATAAGGATCAGTGGCTCGACTGCAAGTCAACTGCGACGTCGGCTTCTTCGTCACCAGCTCGACTGGTCACCTTGGCTTGACCGAGGACTGCGCCCTATCTCCGATCGTCATGTTCGGATGAAGGCCTTTTTCAACACCAACTCCGATCTCTATCAAGATCATGGAGGAGTCATCCATGGAGCTCAGGGGCTCAACGTCAACATTGCCCTCAGGCGACCGTGCTGTTTTTCTGGACATCAAACTTGTATCCACCGCCACCGCCACCGCCTCCTCGAGTGTCGCTTAAACGATTACTTCAGTGGAATTATGCGGAATTAAGTCTACAACAACCCTGCAAAAAGTTCGTCGAGTTCCGATGGAGGAATCTCCGGCAATCTCCGATATACCGGAGCCCTATAGAATCTGGACGAGAATCCGGACGAGTTTAGGGCGTGCTATCCAACATCTAGCTCGGCTGTCCTTTGGAGGATCCAACCGTTGATTTGCTGCAGAATTCCCATATCTACCACCTGCCAAAAATTCAGCTCGATCCGACCGTCCAAACTCCGGGAAACTTCCGATTAGTGCATCACTTTTTGGATCTGTTTTCTGCGCAAGAACGAATCCGACCCGAATTCATCTTCTTTATGAACGGGATCTCGGACATCCTTTTTGAAGGAAGTTTTCGTATGGGGTGTTATGTGTTATTCTCAAACACATCCTAGTAGTATTAAAATTATACTTGCAATACGAACTTCACCGTCGCGCCGGTGTCAAACCAGCCCGACAACATCACCCCACGGCGGCCGACCCGCGTTAGACACGTCGTCGCTTTGTTGAGCCGAGCTCAATTTCTTCGGATCATCATCTCGGCCAGCCGAACAATAGTTCGGCATCGCGGATAAATCATCACCAACATCGCCGCCCCACGGATTACACGGAGTGGACACACCTACATCGCCGCACGGTCACTTCGTCAAGCCGGCATCGACCACGTCACGACCTACATCGGCAGCGCCGCACTGTTGCTTTTTCAAGCTGGTGTCCATCACGCCGACCTACTTCGACTCATCGGCTGACACCAAGGCTTCATCACGCTAGCTGAACCAGGGTCTTCATCATCTCTTCATCAACCTACTCCGGAGACTTCGGCGTCGCGGGCCGACCAGCTCCGTCACGTTAGCTGGACCGAGGGTTTTGCCTCGGCGAGCCAACCTTTGCCAGCATCGCCATGCCGTTGCTTTATCGCCCATCAGGCGATAGGTGTGCGGATCGAGTCCCAATTTTGAGAATCACCTTTCTTTGGATTGCTACAACAAATAAGCCAGGTGCTATTAATCCTAGTATTTTTGCTTGTTAGGGTTCATTTTTCCCAATGAATTATTACTCTGGTTTGTTCGTCACATGTACGCAGGTCTATCAAATGGTGGCCGCATTAATGACGGTCGCATGGTGGTTCGGTCAGTTTCCGTACATAGTCCGGCGAACGCCGCATTCGGAACTTGAACCGACATGTGAATTCAGGCCTTGACATGCCTTAACCGCATCACGCCGCCGCCCTGCATCGACATTGACTTCGGCGCCAGGC
Organism: Triticum aestivum; assembly: GCF_018294505.1. Classification (NCBI taxonomy): domain Eukaryota; kingdom Viridiplantae; phylum Streptophyta; class Magnoliopsida; order Poales; family Poaceae; genus Triticum; species Triticum aestivum. The sequence goes on along the minus strand of NC_057810.1, from coordinate 282,222,950 downwards.
CATATTTATTTTATTACTCACTTTGCATAAATTATTTGTTATGCAACGAATTTTTTTTATTTTTTTATTATTACTATTATATCCGGTTTGCACTATTTTTTGTGCACAGGAAAATGATCCAGCCGGGCTATATCCTTTGGCGTCACCTCGGCTGGACGGGGGGCTTCGTCAACACTTCATTACCCCATGCCTGCGACTTCGGCATCACCCTGCCGTCCTGCATTGACCGTGCTATGTCACCACTTCGGAGTGCTGAGCTCTTTGCTCCGCCACCTCGGGACCGGCTCTGGGATGGAACCTTGTCCCGCATCAAGCTTGGACCACGTCATCAATACAGAACAAATTAACCAGCTAAGTTGCCTTCATGCTCAAAGTTTTAAATCTTTAACTTGTGTTCGTCTCGACCAAGCATTATACTTTTTTGGAAAAAAGTTGCTTGTAAAAATTTCCTTGTCCAAACTTTGTTTGTGACGCGCTAATTCAAATACCCGGTTTACTTGGGGGCTTCCTTCATGAAGCTTTTCCCTCTCGCATATGATTATACTTGTACGGCTTCGTTCCTTGTTCGTGTATTACGCCACAATATGCACCATACTGACTTAAGCGATTTGCAAGCTGGGTTGCCATGCTCCTGTGTTTACCCCTACGTTCCCGATTGTTCGGCTAGGGAGTAAAGGGAGCACCTTTGCGATTGTCACGATCGGGTCACCCGAGCCGGACCTCAGACTAGGTGAAGCCGAAAGCTATCGCTCTTACTGTTTTCAATAATGGTCGGCACACAACGGAACTCATGAGTACAAAAAAACTATTGCACAAGTATCATATTAACAATGAGCACCGAAGAAAGGTATCGGTGGGGGTACTATTTTCTTCGAATATGCTGCTTACACTTTATCAGTAATATAGCATAAGTTCCCTGAGCGCGCTTTGTCTGTTACAGCCTTATGACCTAATTGCCTGGTTATTGGAAACACCGTCGATATTCTCGACAGATGGAGGACATAACACTTTTCGGTCCTTGACCGAAGAGGGAGAAGCCAACAGTCGGTTAAGACGCGTTTAAAGTTCGATTGAACATAGATATGATATAAGTACTTCGGTACATACAATCATTCTTTTACCCAAGTCACTTGGGGGCTCTTATGTTTATTTGAGCCGTTTTATAATAAGTGTTTTTCTTCTTAGTCGTTGCAGAGTTTTTATTATTATTTATCACTCCTTTTCTCGACACGAGTGTGCGGTCACTAGCCGGGGAGCCTAATTTCTCTCTCAAAACCGCTAGAGTTTAGTTTTCTAAACTGGCCTAATGAGAAGTACTCCGCCTTCGGGATGGGAGACTGAAGCCGTAGGCTGACCCGCTTGAAGTCTTGAGATAGGATGTGTCATGTTAAAGCACGACATAAGCACTTTTTTTTCTAAAGTCCAATTTTCGGATTGGCACCGAACACTTGATCTTGTTCGGACGTCATGTTTTTACTGACGTTTTTTGGTTTTCCAAGCTTTTGACACTTTTAAACTATTTGTGTGTTTTCAGCACAAGTCTCGCAGTGCAACGCCGGACACCTTTAGAGATTCGGAAAAAACATTCTCGGATATTGCTATATATGCATCAGTTTCGAATTGTGTCTTCGGTCAATAGTTGGGTTGCCCGGCTCCCGCGCTAGCCTCCTATGTTCCGCTTTGTTCGGCTAGGTGTGCAAAGGGAGAACCACTGCGATTGTGCTTCTAGCTCACATGGTTAAGCACCTCAGTGGAGAAAGCCGAAAACAGACTGTCACAATAAGCGTAAACTGGTCGGCGATCCGATGACGGCGTCAAACGACGGGCCATTCATAACAATGGCCGAAGTGTTTACGGCTTGACCTCGACTGTCGCCGAACACTACCAGTGGCTATTAACTGGCCTCCCAAACTAAATCCTCGATATTTTGCTCTTACATTGGAGCTGAGGTTTCATGATCATGCTTAGCATGACAACCCAAAGAAAGAAACCGATAGCGGGACTATTTTCTTTGGAAGACATTTCTTCTATTAAACAGTAATATAACATGTCTCTCCGCGTACCTTTGTTTATAAAACCATATGGCCAGATTGCCTTGTTTGTTGTAAATCTTTGCCCTCATAAGGCTTTATAAAGTAGGACAAACACTCCTCGGCTACTAGCTGAGGAGGTTGAAGCCGATGGTCGGTCAACAAAGTTTTGTACAATGCGGATCCGAGCATTAATGACATAAAGTACTTGGATACATTGAGTCATTACACATAATTTGTGATTTTACTAGGGATATCGATCCTTAATTTGACCACCCGTGCCCGCATTAAGGCTCGGGGGCTACTGGGCTTCGGGCTTATTATTTACAAATTTTAAAGGGGCACATCAATCCCCTGATCTGGTGTTGCCACCCGACCAGTGTCTCGGGGGCTACTGCATTGCCTGTTCTATGCAGAAAATTTTAAGTGGAATACAGTTTCCGAGGAGATTTTCATCCTCAGGTTGGTCGGCCGCACCCAACCCGAGTCTCGAGGACTGGGCAAGCCGCTTTTTGTGTCCCGAAGTGTTCTGCCGAGCTAGGACTTGATCCTTAGACCGATTTTGCAAATCAACCTGAGTCTTAGCGGCTACGGGGATCAGCGGTCTTATGTCATCCTTCATGTGCATCTCGGGTTTTAGACCGATACCCACCTTGAGGGCTACTGGCTATGTATCTCGGCAGAGAATAAATTGCACTAATCAAAAATATTGGCAAAAATCATCCCATGACCGAGGCGCTTAACCACCTCGGAAGCAGTTCGACATATAGCTCAGAAGCAAGCGGCTGGCTCCTTAGAGGGCATTTCCGGCATTAAGCTCGGCTAAACTCCTTCAACTTTTTTGGACCAAGATGATCTATGACATGTTGGATATAGTCCGGCGTTGGAGCTTGGACACAGTCCGGCGTTGGAGTTCGGATACATTTTGGCGTTGGAGCTCGAAAGCAGTCCGACATTGATGCTCGGCTGCAAGAGATACCTTGAATGCAGTCCGGCCTTAGAGCTCGGACGCAAGAGGGCACTGCCTCCCGGGAACAACTCCGAACCCGAGGTGCGGCATAAAAATAACAAGGCATTGATAAAGGCCGGAAACTTAAAGGGGCTCCTCGGATACCCGACATGTAAGCTCGTCGAATGCATTTCGGCGATCCTCAAGATAGAAGATGAGAAGATTTGTTGAACCAGTTTTCAAGACCGGCAACCGAAGATGGAGAACAGTTCGGAAGAATCGAGGAGCGTCCCTAACTTGAAGACCGGTTCAGGGCGCTACTGACGGTGTCCTGGACTAGGGGGTACTCAACACGTCGTCTCCTGATCAGTTGGATTGGGCCGAGGACCCCCATGGCCGTATGCTCATGGGCCAGTCCGGATAGCTGCCGCATACAAGGAAGAATCCACAAGACTTGGCGATCAAGACAAGGACTCCTCCCCCACCGGCGTTTTCGGCTAGGTCTCTTGTTATCCTAGGCCTCTGGTGCATTATATAAACTGGGGCCAAGCTAGTCGATAGACAATATAGAAGAACAATCATACCATAGGCTAGCTTCTAGGGTTTAGCCTCCTTGATCTCATGGTAGATCCACTCTTGTACTACCCATATCATCAATATCAATCAAGCAGGAGTAGGGTTTTACCTCCATCGAGAGGGCCCGAACCTGGGTAAAAACATCGTGTCCCTTGTCTCCTGTTACCATCCGCCTAGACGCATAGTTTGGGACCCCCTACCCGAGATCCGCCGGTTTTGACACCGACAGTCACCATACGTCCTCTCGGACCATCGTGGCCAAAGCATACCGAGCCGGATTTTACTGGCCATGTGCCAACGTGATGGCGAAAGAAATAGTGGACAAATGTGAAGGCTGTCAGTTTTACTCCAAAATGTCTCATAAGCCTGCGTCAGCTCTAAAGACTATTCCACTCGCCTGGCCTTTCGCTGTCTGGGGATTGGACATGGTTGGACCTTTGAGGACTGACATGAGTGGATTTACCCATGTGCCGGTGGCAATCGACAAGTTTACCAAATGGATCGAAGCCAAACCCATTAAAAACCTTGAAGCAAGTACAGCTGTAAGTTTAATCAGAGAATTGATATTCAGATATGGTGTTCCGCACAGCATCATCACGGATAACGGGTCAAACTTCGACTCTGACGAGTTCAAAGCCTTTTGTGCTTCCCAAGGCACGAGGGTCGATTACACTTCGGTCTCCCATCCTTAGTTGAATGGGCAGGTTGAAAGAGCAAATGGGTTGATTCTCAAAGGACTGAAACCCCGGTTGATGCGTGACCTCAAGCATGCAGCAGGTGCTTGGGTCGATGAACTTCCATCAGTACTTTGGGGATTGAGGACACTCCTAATCGGTCGACTGGTCGAACTCCATTATTCTTAGTCTACGGTGCCGAAGCCGTACTCCCGAGTGATCTGCTCCACAATGCGCCCCGAGTCGAGCTCTTCTCAAAAGACAAAGCAGAACAGGCTCAGCAAGATGCAGTCAATCTCCTGGAAGAAGAAAGAGAGATGGCCTTGATCCGGTCGACCATTTATCAACAAGACCTGCGTTGATTCGATGCCAGAAACGTAAGGGGTCGGGCATTTCAGGAGGGAGACTTGGTTCTTCGAGTGGACCAGCAGAAACCACACAAGCTCGCTCCTGCTTGGGAAGGCCCTTTTGTTGTCACCAAAGTGCTCCACAACGGAGCATATTGTCTTTTCAACGTCGAGCAAAATAAAGATGAGCCACGCGCTTGGAATGCAGAACTGCTCCGTCCCTTTTACTGTTAAAGCATTCAGACTGTTGAGATGTAATAAGAAGTACCTTTTAGTTTGATTATCAAAAGACATGATTTTACAGTCTTCTGAATGATTGTTGTTCATTTTTTACATGTTCTGAAATCCCCTAGTGGGTGCCTTAGCTGCGAATCCGTTTCGCCTAAGTTGAAGAGAAAATTCTACCGAGTGGTGAGCCAGCCTCTCACTCGGAGGCTTAGCTGCGAATCCGTTTCGCCTAAGTGTTTAAAATATCCTACCGAGTGGTGAGCCAGCCTCTCACTCGAAGGCTTAGCTGCAGTCCGGTACTCGCCTAAGTGTTAGAAAATCCTACCGAGTGGTGGGCCAGCCTCCCACTCGGGGGCTTAGTTGCAGTCCAGTACTCGCCTAAGTGTTAAAAAATCCTACCGAGTGGTGAGCCAACCTCTCACTCGGAGGCTTAGCTGCAGTCCAGTACTCGCCTAAGTT
>NC_057810.1:282195474-282217385 GCF_018294505.1 Triticum aestivum | reverse complement strand
CCTAGTGGTGAGCAATCCTCTCACTCAGGGGCTTAGCTGCAGTCCAGCACTCGCCTAAGTATAAAAAAATCAGACCGAGTGGTGAGCGATCCTCTCACTCGGGGGCTTAGCTGCAGTCTAGTACTTGCCTAAGTATAACAAAAATCCTACCGAGTGGTGAGTGATCCTCTCACTCGGGGACTTAGCTGCAGTCCAGTACTCGCCTAAGTTTGAGAAACCCAGCCGAATGGTGCAGGTCGACAATGACCCCTCCCCCCGGGGCTGCACCGTCAAGAAGAGGACGAGATTGTGCACACTGCCAAAGGCTCGTCCAATAGCCGATGCCAGGGCGAGCTGCTTTCAGGAACGTCAAGACCTTTGTTGAGTGCCTTGCTGATGAGCTGATCAATGCTGCCAAAGGCTCATTCAACAGCTAATGCCAAGGCGAATTGCTTTCAGGAACGTCAAGGCCATTGTTGGGTGCCTCGCTGATGAGCTGATCAATGCTGCTCAAGGCTCATCCAACAGGTCGACTGCGGCCTTTTCCTCAGAAGCTGCATCGAGAGTACAAAAACCAATCCAAGAGAAGAACAATTTTCACTCGAAGATAAACACAACATATTCAAAGATAAGCTCGGGGCAGATAAATCCAAAGGTTTCTAACCACAGATTAAAGTACTCGGGCGTCAGGCCCGAAGGAATTTCAACGATTACAAAATCACTCGGCATTCCGAGGAAAATGAGGGCGAAGCATAATGTTTTTTCGATCACTTGGCGGGAGAAGGGCTGGCTGGATCGTAGAAGCTATCAAGGTCGATGCTGTCAGCAATACGAGTGGCTGCCTCAAGGAAGGTGTCCATGAAGGACTGGAAGGAATGCTTCTTAGTATTCACAAACTTGAGAGCCGCCAACTCAGTGCACTCAAACCAATGACAGGGCGACGTCAGCGCCACAGCAAGCGGATGACTGATACGTCTCCAACGTATCTATAATTTTTTATTGTTCCATGCTATTATATTACCCCTTTTGCATGTTTATGGGCTTTATTTTACATAGTTATATCATTTTTTGGGACTAACCTACTAACCGGAGGCCCAACCCATATTGCTGTTTTTTTGCCTATTTCAGTATTTCGAAGAAAAGGAATATCAAACGGAGTCCAAACGGAATGAAACCTTTGGGAGCGTGATTTTTGGAACAAATCTGATCCGGAGAGCTTGGAGTGCAAGTCAAGAAGCTCCCGAGGGCCCCACGAGATAGGGGGCCGCCTCCCCCCCCCTGTAGGGCGTGCCCCTACCTCGTGGGCCCCTCGGGTGGCCACCAACGTACTTCTTCCTCCTATATATACCTACGTACCCCGAAAACATCCAGGAGCACCATGAAACACAATTTCCACCGCTATAACCTTCTGTATCCGCGAGATCCCATCTTGGAGCCTTCGTCGGCACTCTGTCGGAGGGGGAATCAACCATGGAGGGCTTCTACATCAACATTCTTGCCCTTCCGATGAGTTGTGAGTAGTTTACCACAGACCTACAAGTCCATAGTTATTAGCTAGATGGCTTCTTCTCTCTTTTTGGATCTCAATACAATGTTCTCCCCCTCTCTTGTGGAGATCTATTCGATGTAAACTCTTTTTGCGGTGTGTTTGTCGAGATCCGATGAATTGTGGGTTTATGATCAAGTTTATCTATGAATAATATTTGAATCTTCTCTGAATTCTTTTATGTATGATTAAGTTATCTTTGCAAGTCTCTTCGAATTATCAGTTTGGTTTGGCCTACTAGATTGGTCTTTCTTGTCATGGGAGAAGTGCTTAGCTTTGGGTTCAATCTTGCGGTGTTCTTACCCAGTGACAGAAAGGGTTGCAAGACACGTATTGTATTGTTGCCATTGAGGATAACAAGATGGGGTTTATATCATATTGCATGTGTTTATCCCTCTACATCATGTCATCTTGCTTAATGCATTACTTTGTTCTTATGAACTTAATACTCTAGATGCAGGCAGGAGTCGGTCGATGTGTGGAGTAATAGTAGTAGATGCACGCAGGAGTCGGTGTACTTGTTATGGACGTGATGCCTATATACATGATCATGCCTAGATAATCTCATAACTATGCGATTTTCTATCAATTGCTCGACAGTAATTTGTTCACCCACCGTAATACTTATGCTATCTTGAGAGAAGCCTCTAGTGAAACCTATGGCCCCAGGTCTATCTCTTATCATATTTGCTTTCAATCTACCTTTATTTGCTTCTTTTCTTTTTGCATCTATCTTATAAAATACCAAAAATATATTTATCTTATCATACTATCTTTATTAGATCTCACTTCCGCAAGTGGCCGTGAAGGGATTGACAACCCCTTTATTGCGTTGGTTGCGAGTTCTCAGTTTGTTTGTGTAGGTGTGTTGGACTTTTGAGGAGTCTCCTACTAGATTGATCCTTGGTTCTCAAAACTGAGTGAAATACTTAGGCTACACTTTGCTGCATCACCCTCTCCTCTTCGAGGAAAATCAACGCAAGCTCAAGACGTAGCAAGAAGGATTTCTGGCGCCGTTGCCGGGGAGGTCTTCGCTCAAGTCAAGACATACCAAGTACCCATCACAAACCCATCTCCCTCGCATTTACATTATTTGCCATTAGCCTCCCGTTTTCCTCTCCCCCACTTCACCCTTGCCAATTTATTCGCCCTCTCTTTCCCAATCTCCTCCTCTCTTTTCGCTTGCCGTTTTTCTGTTTGCTTGTATGTTGGATTACTTGTTGCCATGGCACAAGATAATACCAAATTGTGTAACTTCTCGAACACCAATAATAATGATTTCCTTAGTACTCCGATTGCTCCTCTTAATGATGTTGAGTCTTGTGAAATCAATACCGCTTTGCTGAATCTTGTTATGAGAGATCAATTCGCTGGCCTTCCTAGTGAAGATGCCGCTACTCATCTAAACAATTTTGTTGATTTGTGTGATATGCAAAAGAAGAAAGATACGGACAACAATATTGTAAAATTGAAGTTATTACTGGTTTCACTTAGAGATCGTGCTAAAGTTTGGTTTTCGTCTTTGCCTAAAAATAGTATTGATTCTTGGAACAAGTGCAAAGATGCTTTTATCTCTAAGTATTTTCCTCCAGCTAAGATTATCACTCTTAGGAACGATATTATGAATTTTAAACAACTTGATCATGAGCATGTTGCCCAATCTTGGGAAAGAATGAAATTGATGATTCGTAATTGCCCTACTCATGGTTTGAATTTATGGATGATCATACAAAAATTTTATGCCGGTTTGAACTTTGCTTCTAGAAATCTCTTAGATTCGGCCGCGGGAGGCACGTTTATGGAAATTACATTAGGAGATGCTACAATATTGCTTGATAATATTAAGGCTAATTATTCTCAATGGCACATCGAAAGATCTTCTAGTAAAAAAATGCATGCTATAAAAGAAATCAATGTTTTGAGTGGAAAGATGGAATGACTTATGCAGATGTTTGCTACTAAAAATACTCCTTTTGATCCCAATGATATGCCTTTGTCTTCCTTGATTGAGAATAATAATGAATCTATGGATGTGAATTTTGTTGGTAGGAATAGTTTTGGAAACAATGCTTATAGAGGGAATTTTAATGCTAGACCGTTCCCTAGTAATCCTTGTAATAATTATGGAAATTCCTACAATAATTCTTACGGTAATTTTAATAAGATGCCCTCTGATTTTGAGAATAGTGTGAAAGAATTTATGATTTCTCAAAAGAATTTTAATGCTTTGCTTGAAGAAAAATTGCTCAAAGTTGATGATTTGGCTAGGAACGTTGATAGACTTTCGCTTGATGCTAATTCTCTTAAACTTGGATCTTCTTCTCCTAAGCATGATATCAATGAGTCTCTCAAAGTAATGAGAATTTCCATTGACAAGAGCAAGGAAAGAACCACCAGATTGTGTGCTAAAAAAGAAAGCTTTATAAAAGCGTGTTCTTCTAGTCTCCGTGAAAATAGTGATGAAGATCTTAAAGTTACTGATGTGTCTCCGATTAGATCTATGTTTTGCAATATGAATTTTGATGATTATGGGAGTGATGATGAATCAACTTTGCCTAGAAGGCGTCCCAAAAATTTGGAGTCTTTAGATCTTAATGTTAAATTTGGTAAAAGTGAGATTGGAGAATCTTTAACTTCTAATAATATTGAACCTACTATCTCGGATTTCAAGGAATTCGATTATGATAATTGCTCTTTAAGAGGTTGTATTTCCTTGTTGCAATCCGTTGTTAATTCTCCTCATGCTTATAGTCAAAATAAAGCTTTTACCAAACATATTGTTGATGCCTTGATGCAATCTTATGATGAAAAACTTAATTTGGAAGTTTCCATACCTAGAAAACTTAATGATGAGTGGGAACCTACTATAAAGATTAGAATTAAAGATTATGAGTGTTTTGCTTTGTGTGATTTGGGTGCTAGTGTTTCCACGATTTCGAAAACCCTATGTGATATTCTAGGTTTCCATGATCTTGATGATTGCTCTTTAAATTTGCACCTTGCACATTCCACCATTAAAAAGCCTATGGGAAGGATCAATGATGTTCTTATTGTTGCAAATATAAATTTGGTGCCCGTAGATTTTATCGTTGTTGATATAGATTGCAATCTTTCTTGCCATATTATTCTTGGTAGACCTTTCCTTAGAACGATTTGTGCGATTATTGATATGAAGGAAGGGAACATTAGATTCCAATTTCCTTTAAATAAAGGCATGGAGCACTTTCCAAGAAAGAAATTCACATTACCTTATGAATCTATCATGTGTGCTACTTATGAATTTAGTGCCAAAGATGGCACTCGTTAGATCTATCCTTGCTTTTATGCCTAGCTAGGGGCGTTAAACGATAGCGCTAGTTGGGAGGCAACCCAATTTTTCGTTATGTTTTTGTTTTTGCTCCTATTTAGTAATAAATCTTGCATCTACCTTCTGTTTAGATGTGTTTTTATCTTTTAATTAGTGTTTGTGCCAAGTAGAACCTATAGAATAACCTACGATGATAGTTGATTTGATTCTGCTGAAAAACAGAAACTTTTCGCGCACGAATATAATTTTGTTAAATCACAGGAACGTGCTTTTGCGTTGATTCTTTTTGCTGCTGTTCAATAGACAAATTGTCCAGGACTTCCTATTTTGTTAGGAGTTTTAGAGTTCCAGAAGTTTGTGTTAGTTACAGATTGCTACAGACTGTTCTGTTTTTCGTGTGTTGTTTGCTTATTTCAATGCATCTATGGCTAGTAATTCAGTCTATGAACCATAAAGAAGTTAGAATATAGTAGGTTTAACACCAAATTAAATAAATAATGAGTTCATTGCAGTACCTTATGTGGTGGTTTTGTTTTTCTTTCACTAACGGAGCTTATAAGATTTCCTGTTGAGTTTTGTGTTGTGATGTTTTCAAGTTTTGGGTAAAGCTTTTATGGACTATGGAATAAAGGGTGGCAAGAGCCTAATCTTGGGCATGCCCATGGCACCCCAAGATATTCAAGAATATCCAAAAGCCTAAGCTTGGGGATGCCCCGGGAAGGCATCCCCTCTTTCGTCTTCGTTCATTGGTAACTTTACTTGGAGCTATATTTTTATTCGCCACATGATATGTGTTTTGCTTCGAGCGTCGTGTATTATATTAGTCTTTGCTTTTTAGTTTACCACAATCATCCTTGCTGTACACACCTTTTGGGAGGAGCCTATTCGATTAGAATTTGCTAGAATACTCTATGTGCTTCACTTATATCTTTTGAGCTTGATAGTTTTTGCTCTAGTGCTTCACTTATATCTTTTAGAGCACAGTGGTGTCTTAATTTTGAAGAAATTGCTAGTCTCTAATGATTCACTTATATCATTTTGAGAGTCATTTAGAACAGCATGCTATTTTCTATGATCATAAAGTTGGTCCTAGAATGATGAGCATCCTAGTTGGGTATAATAAAAACTATCATAGAAAGTGAATTGGATGCTATGATCAATTTGATGCCTGATAATTGTTTTGAGATATGGAGGTAGTGATATTAAAGTCATGCTAGTTCGGTGATTATGAATTTGAAGAATGCTTGTGTTGAAGTTTGTGATTCCCGTAGCATGCACGTATGGTGAACCGCTTTGTGATGAAGTTGGAGCACAATTTTATTTATTGATTGTCTTCCTTATGAGTGGCGGTCGGGGGCGAGCGATGGTCTTTTCCTACCAATCTATCCCCCTAGGAGCATGCGCATAGTACTTTGGTTTTGATGACTTCTAAATTTTTGCAACAAGTATATGAGGTCTTTTGATTAATGTTGAGTCCATGGATTATACACACTCTTTCACCCTTCCACCATTGCTAGCCTCTCTTATATCGTGCAATTTTCGCCGGTACCATACACCCACCATTTACCTTCCTCAAAACAGCCACCATACCTACCTATTATGGCATTTCCATAGCCATTCCGAGATATATTGCCATGTAACTTTCCACCGTTCCGTTCATATGACACGCATTACTTTTGTCATATTGCTTTTTGCATGATCATGTAGTTGACATTGTATTTGTCGCAAGGCCACTTTCATAATTTTCATGCATGTCACTCTTGATTCATTGCATATCCCAGTACACTGCCGGAAGCATTCATGTAGAGTCATATCTTGTTCTAGCTTCGAGTTGTAAATGCATAAAAGTGTGATGATCTTCATTATTAGAGCATTGTCCTAGTGAGGAAAGGATGATGAAGACTATGATTCCCCCATAAGTCGGGATGAGACTTCGGACTTTACAAAAAGAAAAAAAAAGAGAAAGGCCAAAAAAAGGGCCAAAGAAAAAAAAAGAGAAAAGGAAGAGAAAAGAAAAAAAAGGAAAGAAAGAAAAAACAAAATGAGAGAAAAAGAGAGAAGGGACAATGCTACTATCTCTTTTTCCACACTTGTGCTTTAAAAATAGCACCATGATCTTCATGTTAGAGAGTCTCATATGTTGTCACTTTCATATAGTAGTGGGAATTTTTCATTATAGAACTTGGCTTGTATATTCCAATGATGGGCTTCCTCAAAGTGCCCTAGGTCTTTGTGAGCAAGCAAGTTGGATGCACCCCACTTAGTTTCTTTTGTTGAGCTTTCATATATTTATAGCTCTAGTGCATCCGTTGCATGGCAATCCCTACTCACTCACATTGATATCTATTAATGGGCATCTCCATAGCCCGTTCATATGCCTAGTTGATGTGAGACCATCTTCTCCCTTTTTGTCTTCTCCACAACCACCATTCTATTCCACATATAGTGCTATGTCCATGGCTCAAGCTCATGTATTGCGTGAAAGTTGAAAAAGTTTGAGATTATGGAAGTGTGAAACAATTGCTTGGCTTGTCATCGGGGTTTATGGGCTTTATTTTACACATTTATATCATTTTTTGGGACTAACCTACTAACCGGAGGCCCAGCCCATATTGCTGTTCTTTTGCCTATTTCAGTATTTTGAAGAAAAGGAATATAAAACAGAGTCAAAATGGAATGAAACCTTCGGGAGCATGATTTTTGGAACAAATCCGATCCGGAGAGCTTGGACTGCAAGTCAAGAAGCTCCCGAGGGCCCCATGAGATAGCCCCCCCCCCCCCCGTAGGGTGCAATCCCCTGTCTCATGGGCCCCTCGGGCGGCCACCGACGTACTTCTTCCTCCTATATATAACTACGTACCCCGAAAACATCCAGGAGCACCACGAAACACAATTTCCACCGCCGTAACCTTCTGTATGCGCGAGATCCCATCTTGGAGCCTTCGTCGGCACTCTGTCGGAGGGGGAATCAACCATGGAGGGCTTCTACATCAACATCCTTGCCCCTCCGATGAGTTGTGAGTAGTTTACCACAGACCTACGGGTCCATAGTTATTAGCTAGATGACTTCTTCTCTCTTTTTGGATCTTAATACAATGTTCTCCCCCTCTCTTGTGGAGATCTATTCGTTGTAAACTCTTTTTGCGGTGTGTTTGTCGAGATCCGATGAATTGTGGGTTTATGATCAAGTTTATCTATGAATAATATTTGAATCTTCTCTGAATTCTTTTATGTATGATTAAGTTATCTTTGCAAGTCTCTTCGAATTATTAGTTTGGTTTTGCCTACTAGATTGGTCTTTCTTGCCATGGGAGAAGTGCTTAGCTTTGGGTTCAATCTTGCGGTGTTCTTACCCAGTGATAGAAAGGGTTGCAAGTGTATTGTTGCCATCGAGGATAACAAGATGGGGTTTATATCATATTGCATGTGTTTATCCCTCTACATCAGGTCATCTTGCTTAATGCGTTACTCTGTTCTTATGAACTTAATACTCTAGATGCAGGCATGAGTCGGTCGATGTGTGGAGTAACAGTAGTAGATGCAGGCAGGAGTCGGTCGATGTGTGGAGTAATAGTAGTAGATGCAGGCAGGAGTCAGTCTATTTGTTATGGACGTGATGCCTATATACATGATCATGCCTAGATAATCTCATAACTATGCGCTTTTCTATCAATTGATCGACAGTAATTTGTTCACCCATCGTAATACTTATGCTATCTTGAGAGAAGCCTCTAGTGAAACCTATGGCCCCCGGGTCTATCTCTTATCATATTTGCTTTCAATCTACCTTTATTTGCTTCTTATCTTTTCGCATCTATCTTATAAAATACCAAAAATATATTTATCTTATCATACTATCTTTATTAGATCTCACTTCCGCAAGTGGCCGTGAAGGGATTGACAACCCCTTTATTGCGTTGGTTGCAAGTTCTTAGTTTGTTTTTGTAGGTGCGTGGGACTTTTGAGGAGCCTCCTACTGGATTGATACCTTGGTTCTCAAAACTGAGGGAAATACTTACGCTACACTTTGTTGCATCACCCTCTCCTCTTCGAGGAAAACCAACACAAGCTCAAGACGTAGCAATGACTTCTTCCACTCTTGCACTCGGCCAGGAATCTGGTTGAGTCGTGTCATCAGTGACTCGAGGTCTTGAGAAAGTTCCGCCTGAGACCAGAGTTCGGCATCCACTCGAGTCATCATAGCCTTCAGTCGAGCCAGATAGGCAACAACATCGTCCAAGCGTGATTCCAATCGCAGCAAGTTCATCGCAATGTCATCTTTCACAGGACAATTGATGGGGTCGAGACCTGTCTCGACCCGCCCTGTTTCAGCTTCAAAGTCCTGGCAAAGTTCTGTTCCATCGTGAAAAATAGTGAGTCGACAATATTACAACACACTTCAATCGACGACAATTAACCAGTCGAGTGGATGTACCTTCAAGCTTCAAAAGTAGTTCCAGGGCAAGTTGTCCCAGATAGGACTCTAGCTTGCCTGTCTTGGTTGTGAGGCCTCCAACTTCAGTGGTCAGGTTCTCCTTGTCCTTCTTCAGTTGCTCGACTTCTCGATTGGCTTCCGAGATGGCGGTCTTCAACTTCGCGTTCTCCTCTTCCAACTTGCCGACTGAAGCCAGCTTCTGGTCCGCAAGCGTTGTCTTCTTACGTGCTTCCTTCTGAGTAGCAGCAAGGTACTGGTCCTTCTTCTCCAAAGCTTCCTTCATTCTCTCTAAAGAAACAACACTCTTTAGACGAGCCTGAAGTTGACGGTTTTCACTACGCACATCTGCTTGTGTGAAGTCACTCAGTTCAAAGATACAGAAAGAAAAAGCAGTGAAAGACGCGAGCTACTAAGTAGGCAAGGGTCGAATAGTTACCTCCCATGATGGTCGTCTCTTGTTGAGAAGTCTTGAGGTTCTTCTTTGCGAGTTCAAGGTCAAGTTCAACGCTGATATGCTTCTTCTTTAATTCGGAAAGTCGAGCTCCAAGATCACAAGACCTCTGCAGTCAGCGAGAGAGATATGTCAGTCGATAGAAATAAGGGACAATTACAGTGAAAAGTTATTCTAAGACCTCAACCGACTGCCAGCAGTTGACCGTGGTCTCATGGACTACACCCAGTGGGTGCACTTAGCGTGCCCCCACCGGTTTAGATCAACACTCAGCAGGCTCTACCCAGCGTGAGTCAAAAAAAGAGAAGATTATAAGACCTCAGTCGACTGCCAGCAGTCGACCGTGGTCTCGGGGACTACACCCAGTGGGCGCACTCGGCATGCCCCCACTGGTCCAGACAGACTACTACAACTCAGCACGAGTCGAGTGAAGTGGAAGATTTCCTAAATCCTAAACAAAGGCACACTCTAGTGGGTGATCGGATATAAAACATCATTCAAAAGCTCAGTCGGAGTTCGCTGACCTGAACATTGGTCTGCAGGGCAGTGCTTGTGTTATAAGCCACCTGACTAGCCTCGTGCATCACCTTCACCTGCTCCATGACAAGGTTCACCTGGCGAAGAGCCTCCCTGGCAGCACTCGGCGAGTCGTCTGGGGTCTGATATGCAGCGAAGAGTGATGGCTCCAAGGCGGTTGAAGCAGCTACTGTGTCAGACACGTGGAGTTGCACTGGAGCGGCAGGAGTCGGAGTAGTCGACCCCAACGGGCGATCAGTAGTCAACGGGTTGGCGAATGTGACGTTGGTCTGAACCGGATCTCCGGAACGTTCGACCACCGCCTCAAGCGCCGGTGTCGACTGAGGGACTTGAACTTCAAGCCTCCTCCTACTTGAGCCCCCACTCCTCTTCCTCCTCTCCTGTAGAGGCGCTTCTTCTTCTTCATCGTGAGGGAGCATGACGCCTCTTGCGTAACTACAGAAATAGAGAAATATCGGAAATTCAGCCGACTGACGATCCACTCGACTAAATGAAACCTGGTCGAACGGACTTACCAGCTCGAGAAGTGGCTGCATCATCGGTCTCCTCGTCTCCTGGTGCCTTGTCGATGTCCATGTAAGTGGCAGCAGAGGTGGGGCTAGAAAGATACATGTTCCATTTGGTCAGAACAAAAACTTCAGTCGGCCTATATAAACACAAGCAAGATACTCACCCCGAAGCAACAAGGACGTCCATCTTGATTCGCGGCAAAGTCTTCCGAGCCTTTGGAGGAGCAACCTTGGGCTGCTTGGCGACCTTCTTTGTCGGCTCTGGAGTCGATGTCCGAGTGCGCTTCTGAGTGTGGGTACTCATAGCCACATTCTTCCCGCACCCGCCCGCCGGGTCATGGTGCTGCTTGGATCGGTGTTCGGAGCGCGGCGGCGAGTCGACTTCTTCCTCGTCGTCCGACTCCTCTCTCCTCTCCTCCTCCTCCTCTTCATCCGAAGACTCCCATTCACCACTCTCCTCTGCGCTGGCCTCTCCCTCCTGGTCCTGCTCCAGAGCTTGTTTGCCGTTGGGCATCGAATACATCTCAGTGAAAACCTACAAGACAAAAAGTCGAGTAAAAGTTAGTCAAGATCAAGTACAGTCGGAACATATATGCAAGACAGTCGGAATAAAGAGCATACCTTGTCGGGCTGATTGTCATCGCTGAAGGGCATGACTCGCCTGGCTCCTCTGGGGTTGTCCTGGTTGCCTGTGATGCTCTTCAACCACATGGCCATGGTCTTGGGTGGCACTTCTTCTGGATGGACCCGAGCGGTGTCGTTAGATCCGGAGTACAACCACATAGGATGGTCACAAGCCTAAAGAGGCTGGATGCATCGACTGAGGAACACTTCCAGCAGGTCCAGGCCAGTGACACCCTCATTAATCAGTTGGACCACTTTCTCCACCAACATATTCGTTTCCACGTTCTCAGCAACAGTCACTTTCAGTGGAGAAGGAGTCTGGACATGGTCGAATGTGAAGTGGGGAAGGCCAGTCGACTAACCTGGATTTGCAACGTCCTGGCAGTAGAACCAGGTCGACTGTCAGCCTCTAACCGATTCAAGGAGAGTCATAGCAGGGAAAGCGCTCCTATGCCTCTTCTGAATACCCAAACCCCGACACATCTGGATGACATGGGTCATCGAGTCACTCGTTTTTGCTTTCTTCACCGACTGGGATCGGATGGTGAAGATGTGTTTGAAAAGACCCCAGTGCGGTCGACACCCCAAAAAGTTTTCACACATCGACACGAACGCAGCCAGGCACGTGATGGTATTGGGAGAAAGATGGTGGAGTTGAGCACCGAAGAAGTTCAGGAAGCCCCGGAAGAAGGGGTGTGGAGGGAGCGAAAATTCTCGGTCGACGTGGGTGGCGAGAAATACACACTCACCCAGTCAAGATTGTGGCTCCATCTCCCCCTCAGGCAGCCTTGCCACACCCTTGGTGATCAGTCCGGACTCCGCCAGCTCATCCAGATCTTCTTGCCAGAGCGAAGACCGGATCCAATCGCCCTGGATCCTGCCTGGCGGCAGCCCCACGTGCGATGACGACCCGCGGTTCTGCTTCTTGCCTTTCGCCACCCCCGTCGCCTTCTTCGCACGCTCCAGTGACGCCGTCTTGTCCTTCACCATGGCGGCAGAGCGGCAGTGTCGGGGGCAGAAGAGCTGGATGCGGTGGAGAAGCAGGGGAAGAAGAAAGAGAAACAGACATGCACAGTGCAGATGCCTCGGCCTCGTCGCCTTATAAAGGGCTGCTTCCGAGTGGCTGACGCGTGGGACCAGGTGATCTTGTCAAATCCCGCAACAGTCGCACACAACGTACATGGCAAAAAAGGCGGCGTGTAAATCAAGGCACCACTATTTATCCGCTCCGCCTACTTCGGCGCTCCCCGTCTCGCGCGCTTCCCCAAAATTTTGTATCCGTGAAATCCGGGATACGCTGCAGGCAATCGCGCCAAAGATTCTACACTCCAAGACAGCACTCGGCAGATGGTGCTATAAGTTCAGTCGGCAACTTTCTGAATGGATCAAGGCGACTGAATCGACACAGAAGTACCAACGTGAGTTTTTCATCTTGCGGAAAACGCTCACGAGGTGCAAAACTCAGAACAAGTTCAACTTCAACCTACTTTCCACTCGAACCTTAATCCATTCGGGGGCTACTGATGAGGATACAGACCTAGGGTAGGGTCATGGGACTGACCCATACATCCTACCCAAGGTCACTACCCTAGAAGATAAGAAGTCCAAGAGGCAACAAGGGACCCCCAATCAAAGATGTCGAGTGCAATCCACTCGACCATTCATATCACTCGGGTGTCCCCATACCTATTGTCACTCGACCATTCAAGGAATTAGTCGACCTACCAAAAAACAGGAGTCACTCAGCATTGCAACGGGCAGGCGTTCACTCCATAGTCTTTAAGGTCATTAATAGCACTTAAGGCTGGCGTTATCAGTAACGCACCTACTTTATGTACATTAAGCCCCTTGGGATGTAGGACGGTGAGGGTCCTGGCATACTCTATATAAGCCACCCCCTCCTCTGGCACAAGGGTTGGACCCCCTGTAACATCACACACATATAATCCAATCGACCGCCTCCGGGCACCGAGACGTAGGGCTATTACTTCCTCCGAGAAGGGCATGAACTCGTAAATACCGTGTGTACACCTTCACCATAGCTGAGATCTTGCCTCTCCATACCTACCCCCTTTCTACTGTCAGTCTTAGAACCATGACATGTACCGCAACCAGTCGCCCTTGGGGGAAGATAGCACGATGCTGGCTCCCAAGTCAAAGCGCATCTTGGAGCCATCAAAGTGCATGCGCCAGTGTGTCGAGTCGGATGTCAGTGACAGGTACTGGGTCTCTGTCCAGTCGACGAGGAAATCAGCCAGTGGCTGGGACTTGATGGTGGTGTGAGGCTCATAGAGGATTGTATGGCCGGCTAGCTCGATCGCCCACTTGGCAACACGGTCGGAGGCATCCCGGCAGCCCATGATCTCAACGATGGGGGTTGTGCTCACCATGATTATAGTGTGCCCTTGGAAAAGTACTACTTCAGTTTTTTGGCGGTAAAGTAAATGCCGTAGCACATCTTCTAGTAGTGGGGGTAGTTCTATTTGGAGGCGAAGAGCACCTCGCTCAGGTAGTACACCGGACACTAAAGCTGAATCTTGCCCTCCTCCGAGCGCTCGACCACCAGCACCGTGCTGACCACCGGTGAGGTGGCAGTGATGTACAACAAAAGTGGCTCCTTATCGGTCGACACGGCCAGGACGGGTGAGGTGGAGAGCATGTGCTTGAGGTAGCGGAAGGCTTCATCCGCCTGGTCGTTACTCGAACGCCTACGTATTTTTCATCAGCTGATATAGGCACTGGTATAGCGAGGTGCTATCTTATGGTTTTTAACCCCTTTCCATGACGGCATTTGGAACTGTCGCCAAGTGAGTGTGGGCGATAGGGGGCTCCTTCTCACACGACCCAGAAACCGTCGGGGATATGGATCCATGATCTAGAGGCCTTGCAAAATGTAATTGTGTGCGATGCAGCACACACTAAATTCTTCCACACGTGTGGGATTGGTGATTAAACGTTTCTAATGACGCAGTGAAACAAAACAGTGTGTCGTAATGAACCATTTGGGAAACAATATGTAACGCACACAGGCTAACATATGAACTGTGTGTGATATGTGCCCCATCGCACACGAGTTTTCCCTGGAACCCGTCTACCATGCAAGACTCCATTGCACATGTTTCCCAAAAATTATCGTGTGCGATAATGTTCTATCACAAACAGTTCAGGAGCCCCTTAGTGCACATACTAGTGCTGCAGACCGTTTGTGATTTGTTGTGTATCACCACTGGTTGCGGCAAAAAAATTACGATTGGGATTGTATTTTACATTGGGCACTGTTTACTCTGAGATCTCGTGTGCGATAACGTGATATCACAAACGATTCCAGAGAACCTACGCACGTAGTAGCGCTGCAAATCGTTTGCGATCTGCTGTGTATCACTGATGATTCCGCTATGATTGAAGTATGCTTTCCAATGTGGATCGCACACACTCATTTAGTTGAACCGTATGCGGAGCAATTGCCAGGTTAAAACAAAAATATGCCATTTTGAATCGGTATGCAAAAAGCAAATTCGCCACAATATTCAATTGAACAAATAGTGTCCATAGGAAGAACATTCATCAGATTTCACAACTATTGCAATTGAACATATGGTAGCTAAATTCCAATGATTTGTCGAACATATATGCATTACATAATTAATCATAGTTAATGAAATACGAAGACCTCATCAGATGGAAAACAATGGATCCATGCGTATATGTTTAGCGGCTAACTCTTACTCAGTGTTTCAAGAGAAGGCATGCTGAAATCTTCATTATCACTAGTGGGATTGATGTAGTGATTCAGGAAGAAGTCACTGATAAATCTCCAAACCATCAGCAATTCACCAGCGGGGAGCGGTTCAGGGGTCCTTGGTTATAAGATGAGCTACAGTATTTTTAAGATCAGAATGTGCCATATGAGTGGAGTAGAAGATATTAATTAAGATATACTTACTGGTACTAATTCGCGAGGATCTTCACAACTATCAGCAGATTTGCAGATGGAGATCATGTGTTTGCAAACATAGTATCCACAAAGGTTGGCCCCTGCTTGTTGCTGAGGACACTAAATTTTTTTGTACATAATTATTCATGTATTTGTCCTATTAGGAACAACCTAACCGGTGTTAGATGTATTTTTATCTCTGTATAGAAATAGAAGAGGTTTATTTAGAATCTTGAACATTTGACTAGCGTAAGAAAAGGTATTTGCAGACTATTGGATAAATTTTACGAAAATAATGGATTTCGGTGTGTTACAGGAGAAACTATCTCGTGCTGCAGAGGTAGTTCCCTCTTGAACAAGTTCCCTGGTTTAGTTTCCACAATGTGAGCACACTGCAAATGAAGATGAATTTTGACAACATCAATTATTGAACCAAATATGAATGCAAATTAACTTCAACACCATAGAATTAAATACCTATCCATGAATTGCTGAAGATGCGTCAGATCCTGAGCATTTGTTGACTCTCTGAGAGAATCCATGTAGTAAACTGTGTTCTTGTTTGGAACAATGAATACCAATATCCAGTGATTGCTACATATTAAGAAAGCAATGAACTTACGAATTATGTCAAAATCTAAAAGATAATCAGTGTATGTGTGGTTGTTTACTTGACTTACCGTTCATGATATGGCCAGAGAAATGATTCTGCATGGGACGTGTTTTTTGAAGATACGGACGACCGTGTTAATGGCCCAGTCCCGTAGGTCCTTACCATCTAATGTGCTACCATTTGCTAATGCAGGATCTATGAAATACACACTCTCCCTTTTTCTTCTCTGCGTGTTCAATTCCTTGAGAGGAATAAAATGCAGTTAGCCGTTTATCATCTACAACCTTGTATGGAGAAGTTGATCAGAGTTTGTTAAGTACTTACAAAATCAGGCATCTAACAAGAGTGGCATCGAGCTCGTTGAAGTTGAATAAGAGATGTAGGTCCTCGAAACTCACATTGATGGAACCAGCATCGTGTCGGAAATGATCTTTGTTGCAATGGACTAGCAGAACATGATGACCTGCTGACATTTGATCCATGGAATATTCATGTAACTCGCGGCAACTGGAGCTGCACTCATCAATGTATTCGCCAACAAGCAATGGATGACCATGGATGTAATTGTGTGCTTCAAGAGGCAATCATTCTCTTTCCTCTTCGCTCTCCTGGCATGCTTCCTCGCGGGTACAGCCTTTTTGGCCACTTCCTTCTTGGTACTTGAAGCATTTTTGGTAGGACGTCTGGTTGGCTGAAAGGTAGACTGCAGAGCAGACAGTGAAGCTTCGACGGACTGCTTAGCAGACGATTTAGTTATGCCGGACCGCTGAGCTGGCGGTGCTACTGTGATGGACTGCTGGGCTGTAGGAGCAGAGGCATCGGACTGCTGACCATGCATTGAAGCTATGTCTGGTTTCTGCGCAGGTGGTGCCAACTTGTCGGTGTGGTGAGGAGGCCGTGCCAATGTGTTGGTTTGCTGAGCAGGAAGTGCTGACGCATTGGTATGCTGGTCACGCGGTTGCGGACTAACGGACTAATGAGAAGTTGGTTCTGGACCTATAGACTGCTTAGCAGGCGGTTCTGAAGCATCAGTCTGCTTAGTAGTCCGTTCCACCAGGTTGGTCTGCTGAGCATATGCTGCAGCTGGCTCTACCCCACTACCAACGACCAGCATCTGAACCGATGGTGCGTCTTCAGCAGTTGTAGGCCTTGCCACTGGCTGTTCTGGGCGGATGATGACATGGCCTGTACGGCAGAAAGTCGGGTCGGCTGATCACATGTTGATGCATTAGCCATTGAATTACGAGTATTAGGTTCTTTGGGGGAAGCACACGAGAGCTGCAGTGGCAAAGAGAGTGTTACCGGTTGAGGGGCGACATTGGTTGCTCTTGGCGGGGCTTCAGGGATCTCATCGATGAACTCTATTTCCGTTCGTGGCCACTGGATGTGATGTAATAGTTTTCTCCCAAGGTCCTTTACTCATCAAAGTAAATTTATTGAATCCAGGCTTTACTTCAGTCACGTAGCACTTCACACAGTCCGGCTTCAATGGCACATTGTCCAACAAGAGGCCATCTTCCAAGAAGCGTGGGCAAACCCAGGTTGTTGCACATTTTAATGTACCTTCATAATGTGTAAGCACGCCCTTCAGTTTGTCTTTCATTCCAGATAGATCAGATATAGCATCATCATGAGCAGCTGCCGTCTCAGTGTGGCTGGGGTCAACAGATGCACAACTACTCTTGGGCTGTGTTGTCACGCAATAAGCAGCATCCGCCGTGCCTACCTCTCCTCCCATATGTTGGCTATCTGTCAGTATTAGAGTCTTCATCATCATCATTGACTCCTCAATATCCTTTCGAACAGTCGGATACATGTCCTTCCTCAACCTTTCATACAATTCATTATGCTTCATTTCACTCCTCGCTTTTTTCATGCTGAGCCTCTCTTCTTTACTGAGTGTGAAAGCCCTCTTGTGTTGGACATTAACACATGTACCCCTTGCACGGCCAGGTGGCTCTCTTGTTTCCAGAGCATCGGACAAAATTTCACATGGCCGTGAGTTCCTATAGAACCTTCCAGGGATCTTGGCCTTCAACATCACGCAACACAGTTCTTCGTCACATGAGTTTTCAAAGTAGTAAGTTCCGTCATCTCGCCTGCTTGCACGTGCCCACAAGTAGTCTCTAGCACGTTCCCCCTTGATTTCACTAAAGGCTGGTTTCCCACCCGCCGCTACTGCTTCTTGGCCCTCCTGGTCCCATATCGGTTTCATGCCATAGTATCCTGCCACACCCATACGGTGTGTGTGTGTGTTCCTCTTCTGAAGTTCCGATTGCTTGGCACTCTTCTCAGCAAACTCTGTAGTTGCCCTGATGTCACGCCCAATATGCGACCCTATCCAAAAGGAACTCGAAGGTCCCACCAAGGATAGACCCGCATATTGAAACGCTTTTGCGAGGTGGATATCATTACATAAACATTACATAATAGATGGGGATACATACAAAAGGCATACAATGCCACACGAATACAACATCATCTTACATAAGATCACCATCCGACTATGGATGAAACACAAACAGAAACTCAAACGACATCCACCCTGCTAGCCTAGGATGCCGACCTGGAACCTATCCCCTGATCAAAGAAGAAGCAGAAGAAGGACTCCAAAACAAGCAAGCATCGCTCTCGCGTCAAGATCATCGCATAACCTGTACCTGCAACTGTTGTTGTAGTAATCTGTGAGCCACGAGGACTCAGCAATCCCATTACCATGGGTATCAAGACTAGCAAAGCTTAATGGGAATGGAAGGGGTAAAGTGGTGAGGTTGCAACAGCGACTAAGCATATATGGTGGCTAACATACGCAAACGGAACGGTCGTGAACTAGCAATGATCAAGAAGTGATCCTGAACTCCTGCTTACATCAAACATAACCCAAAACCGTGTTCACTTCCCGGACTCTGCCGAAAAGAGACCATCACGGCTACACACGCGGTTGATGTGTTTTAATTTGGATCTGGTGTCAAGTTATCTACAACCAGACATTAACAAATTCCCATCTGCCACATAACCGCGGGCACGGCTCTCGAAAGTTTATACCCTGCAGGGGTGTCCCAACTTAGCCGATGATAAGCTCTCTATCAACGAAGGATATACCTTCTCCCAGGAAGACCCGATCAGTCTCGGAATCCTGGTTTACAAGACATTTCGACAATGGTAAAACAAGACCAGCAAGACCGCCCGATGTGTCGACAATCCCGATAGGAGTCGCATGTATCAGGTTCTCACGACACACCGGATAAGCTAAGCGTACAGGTACCGACGTAACACAAGTTGCCAAGGGATGGTCCCGCACGGTTCTCTAGTTTGGACCAACACTTAGACAAGCATTGGCCGGGGGGGCTAAAATAAAGATGACCCTCGGGCTCCGGAAACCCAAGGGAAAAAGGGCTAGGTGAGGAAAATGGTAAAACCAAGGTTGGGCCTTGCTGGAGGAGTTTTATTCAAAGCGAACTGTCAAGGGGGTCCCATAAATCACCCAACCGTGTAAGGAACGCAAAATCCGGGAACATAACACCGGTATGACGGAAACCAGGGCGGCAAGAGTGGAACAAAACACCAGGCATAATGTCGAGCCTTCCACCCTTTACCAAGTATATAGATGCATTAATTAAATAAGAGATATTGTGATATCCCAACATAACCCTGTCCACCATGGACCAATCTTCAACTTCACCTGCAACTAACAACGCTATAAGAGGGGCTGTGCAAAGCGGTAACATAGCCAAGCAACGGTTTGCTAGGAAGGGTGACAAGGTTAGAGGCTGACATGGCAAATTGGGAGGCTTGAAGAGCAAGCGATAGGTAGCGCAGCAAAGCGATAGAACGAAGCAACTAGCATAGCAATGATAGTAGTGAGATCCAGGGCATCGGTCATCTTGCCTGAAATCCCGCTAGGAAGAAGAACGAGTCCATGAAGAAGACGAACGGGTGAAGCCGAACCAAGCGTAGACGAACGAATCCTCACGATCGCAAGGAAACAGGAATCAAGAAGAAGCACACATCATAGTAAACACACCACACATAGACAAGACATGATGCACAACAAGCATGATGCATGACAAAGCTACATGAGGCTACTCATGGCAAGAGATGATGCAAACAAGAACAACACATCAAAGCAAGTTTAAATTAGGCCGGAAACAACATATAACAATTTCCGGTAAGTCCTCATATGCAAATTTCAAAGTTGGTCCAGATCTGAACAAACATTAAATTGAAGTTATTAAACAGCAAGTTAAAGAGCACCAAGAGGATCTACACGAAATTCTAGTCCAGTTACATATAAAGTTCAATTAGTTCGGAGCTACGGCCTAGAAGATATGAGCAAAACAAGTTAAACATGGCATTGATGCAAAATGCATACAAACATCAAGAAAACACCTCAAAACATGGATGCAACATGATAATATGAAACTTCATGCAATTCTAAGCAAGTTTCATATAGAGCACACTCAAAACGGAGCAACGGTTCAACACATACACTCTATACAAGTTTAAAGGACAAGCTGTCCAAAACAGCAACTAGGCATATTGTAAGCATCAAAACAATATGCTACAGCACCCTAACATGATAACAAAAGACATGGACGTGATGTACAGGTAAAGCATGACAAAACATGAACACTGAGCTATCTCCAGAAACAATGAGAACATGCTCAAAAGGACATGGCAAGATTGAAAATAATAATAGTTTCAGGCTTAGCAGAAATAACATCAGGTTGCAATGTTTAGAGCTATCAAACAACATGCTACAGGAAGCTATCATGGCAAAAAAAGGCATGGCATGAATCTACTAATTGCATATAACAAAAGTCCCTTACCGACCATGAGCCAAAAGGGCACAGAAAATATGATGGCACCCATGTAAACATGGCAAGTAATATGACAGATTCATACATGGCAGGAACAATAATAAGTACGCATGTTGGTGAGCTTGTACCACTCACCGTAGAGCAATACATGGCATGACAAGGTAACCAACAGTAATATGACATCTTTATGAAGCTAAGAATGGCAATAGTAAGTTCATAGGGTGCATGGATCACTAGAAAAGCACATGGCAAAACTGAACTTAATGTTAACAGGCTGACAGCAACATTATTTAGCAGTTTTGAGGGCAAGATAACAACAAGATACAGCAGGCTATAAATGCAACCATGGGCAGGGATCGATAGAGCATGACATATATAACAAATCATCCTTAGTGAACATCTTCAGATTATGCATAGAATGACTAGTAGCAGCAGGTTTACATAGCATCATGTTGTAACAGATTCAGCCTAGCAAAACAGTAACAGCAAGTACACTACTTAACAAGCTCGATACACTCACTACAAGACCCACAAAAATACATGGATGGCACCACTATAAATATGGCATGATTTAGTTCAAAACACATGTAGGGCTCAAGTTCATAGGATGCACACACAAAATGCAATGAAAATGACAAAACAGAAGTTCTATTAACAGGCAGCAGTTAACATCATATAGCACTCTTGCAACGATGATTAGGGCATCAAGATGAACTCAAACAAACATGGCACAATAGAATGAAATGAAGAGCATCTCACAACAAACAATTTGATATATTACACGCACAAAACGGAGCAGCACACATCAAGATATGGCAGGTCAAAGTGTGCACCAGAATATGCAAATATCAGGGACTTGGTCAAATTTCGGGGTCAACCTTCATGGATCTGGATCTGGGGAAGCGCGGAAACCGAGGTTCACCAGAACTCGTCGCCGGAGACGAGGAGGAAGATGGCCGGAGAAGACGGGGAGGTCGCCGGCGGTTCGTGCTCGTCGGATCTGGCCCTCCCGTGGCCGGATCTGGCCGGAGGTGGAGGAGGAAGGCGCGGGGCGGCGACCGGAGTTGCGGGCGGCGGCGACGGCGCTGGAGGTCGGGCGGCGGAGGGCGGCGCCGGTGGGCTCCTTGCCAGCGGCAACTGGATACGGAGCCGGCGC
>NC_057810.1:282188205-282195111 GCF_018294505.1 Triticum aestivum | reverse complement strand
GGCTCGGGGGCGCGGTCGCTTGGGCCCGGCGCGGCTAGGGCGGGCCGGCCGTGGGCTCCGTAGGCCCTGGTGGCGGAGGGAGGAGGGAGAGGACCAGCGGGGAGACGTGGCGCGTCGTGGTTGGGCGAGGGGGTGGCGGCGGACGTGTCCGGCGCCGGGCGGACATGTCCGGCGGCGCAGAGAAGGGTGGAGCTAGGGTTTGGACCCGAAAATGGAGAGGGAGAGGGCGTTTTTATAGGTAGAGGGAGCTAGGGGAGTCCAAATGGGGAGCGGTTTTCGCGCACACGATCGTGATCGAACGACCGAGAGCATGGAGGGGGTTACGATGGGTTTTGGGCCACTTTGAAGGGGTTGTTGGGCTGCAAGACAAAATGGGCTTTTGCGGCTACCCGGTTAACCGTTGGAGTACCAAACAACCTCCAAATGGCACGAAACTTGACAGGCGGTCTACCGGTGCTATACCAAGGCTTCTCGGCAAACCTCGGGCCATTTCGAGAAAGTTTAACACCCGCTCACAACAGGAGACAAAAGGGGGATGCCGGAGGACATAGGAGTGTCAGATTGCAAAACGGACAACGGGGAAAAAGCTTGGATGCAAGAGACGAACACGTATGCAAAATGAGATGCACATGATGACATGGCGATATGCAACATGCAAGCAAATGACATGGAAAGGATGGTCAATAACTGGGTGACACCTGGCGCATTGGATCCGGGGCGTTACAACACTCCTCCACTAACAAGAGATCTCGTCCCGAGATCTTAGGACCGAGACGGAAGGGAAAAGGGAAGAGGTGAAGCAAGAACTCAAGAGAAAAGATGAACAAAGTCGAGAGCACTCGGTTAGAAAAGATGAACGGCGAATATGACAAGAATCGAATGCTCGTGGAAACAAGATAGACTCTGAAATCACTCCGGTTAGAACGAGATAAGAAACGAATAAGAATGAAAAGGATTCAGGCAACACTCCGGCTGAAACATGGAGGAATAGAACACGAGCTTCACCCAATGAGATGGCACTTGACGAGATGAACAATGCAATGCTTCCGGAAGAATTGAAATTTTTTTAATGAAAAGAACTTAGAAGGAAGGATTGAATGGAGTTGTTGAGAAAATCAACAACGAAAAGAAATAGCTTGTTGTGGTCTTATAGGTAACATCTCAAGATCATAAGGTGATAACCGGCCACAAACGGAAATGATTGGATAGTTGAGAAGAATGAAGAAATGCAAAACTCCACTTCAAAAGAAAACGGAGAATTAATTGCACTTCGAGATGCGAGAAGAAAAGATACTTGAACTCCTCCAACAAAATCTTGACGAACACTTGAAGAATGAATTGAATCATGAAGACCACCATGAAGAACTCCAGTAAAAAAAGGATGATGAGATAGAATGAAGGATGGAAGAATAAGATTAAAGCTTGCGGTGATTTGGATAGAGGTTCCGACGAAAAGGCCATGGAAATTTGAACTCCGGAAAAGAAAAGATGAAAACACTTGGAACTAGAATTTATTCATCACAAACAAACTCTGAAGGAGGGGATTAAACACTTGGAGGAAATAAGAATAAGATTTATTGTATGCTTATCCTTCATCAAATTAAATTGATGACAAGCAATGGATTTTTCATACTACTTATTCTTCTTGAAAAGGATTGAGGAGTGACATATCGCAAACTTGAGAAGGTCTTCATGAAGCAATGGTAGGATTGAAAAGAACGAAAGGCTTAAAATGATAATCAAGGAAAAAGAATCTTGAACGAACCACCGTAAGAATTCGAAAATTGAATGACGAAAGAGAATGAATCACCGGGAAGAATTAGGAGAACAAATATGCTAGAGGGGATTTAGATGCAAAAGAACAAAGAGATCATGAGCTGATTAAAGAACACTTGAATGAAGCACCGGGATAAATAGAGAATGATAACTGGAATGATGGCCTCCGGTGAAAGAAATGGAAAAACAGCTCGTGACATGCTCTGGATGGGTAAGCAAAGGAATATCTGACAAATGGAATAATTCGAGACTGATAACATGAAGCTAGAACCGTGAATCTTCGAGAAAACGGGCAGAATTTAGGAGAAAACTCTTCTTCGGTCTTCAAATGACGACGGAAAACACCACCAAAATTACTGAGATACTCCGGGAGAATGAAAAGCGAAGGGGGTTGAACCAACAATGAAAAGAATTTGAAAGAGATCTTGGAGAAGGCATGTGACTGATGGGATCCATTCTTACATCACAAATAAAAAGAATTGCGAAAAACTTCGGGGGAATTAGAAGAGTCAGGTAAGATCCTGGGAAAAGACCTGTGGGTTAGGGCCCACTAAAGAGAAAAACACTGTTGGAAAGGGATTGTTGAACAGGTAGATGATACACCGGAACAATAGAATTATTTGAATGAGGTGATAACCTCGAATTAATTGGAACACAAACGAATCTCCTGAGATGTCTTGAGCACTCCGGAAGGATAAACTGGCGAGAGGCGAACGAGCAAGGAAAACACTTGATCCAAGGAAAAGAATGCGATCAACACCGAAAATTAGAATTGAATTCACCAGAGAAGAAAAAGAGATGATGGATGTCAAACGAGACGAGAATTCACCAGTTGAGATAATTTACGAAAGAGTGAAGAGGCTCCACATGAATGAAATTGATGGTCGAAAGAGACTCAAACACCGGGAAGAAAAAGGGTGGGAGGGCGAGAAAAAACAAAGGCAACTTGGAAGGGGGAACCGACGAATATCTTGAAGAGAAAACACTAGTTGAAAGAAAGCAAAGGCTTCACACGAGTAGGATGGATACTGGATTACGGACTCCGGTTCCAAGAAGAATAGGGGTGGGCGGGTGGGAAAAGAAAACAACTGAGAATTGAACTTGACAACGATGAAGAGGCTCGAGTCAACTTGACGAGAAATGCACCGGATAAAAAGAGCTGAGAACCAACGATCGAAAAACCAACTGTGTGATCCTAAAGAAAGTTTGAAGGGGAAGAGGAGCAATTCAAAACACCTACGTCAAGATTCTCACCAGAGCGACGAAGGGACTGAGGAGTAAAAAGAATTCCTACTCTCCGATATAACTAGACTCCGAAAACAGATTTCTTCTAGACTTAACAACGGCCAAACTACACGATCAATCAAGGGGGCTCCTATGGTCGGTCGAGGCTCTGATACCAACTTGTCACGCCCAATATGCGACCCTATCCAAAAGGAACTCGAAGGTCCCACCAAGGATAGACCCGCATATTGAAATGCTTTTGCAAGGTGGATATCATTACATCAACATTACATAATAGATGGGGATACATACAAAAGGCATACAATGCCACACGAATACAACATCATCTTACATAAGAGCACCATCCGACTATGGATGAAACACAAACAGAAACTCAATCGACATCCACCCTACTAGCCCAGGCTGCCGACCTGGAACCTATCCCCTGATCGAAGAAGAAGCAGAAGAAGGACTCCAAAACAAGCAAGCATCGCTCTCGCGTCAAGATCATCGCATGACCTGTACCTGCAACTATTGTTGTAGTAATCTGTGAGCCACGAGGACTCAGCAAACCCATTACCATGGGTATCAAGACTAGCAAAGCTTAATGGGAAAGGAAGGGGTAAAGTGGTGAGGTTGCAGCAGCGACTAAGCATATATGGTGGCTAACATACGCAAATAAGAGCGAGAAGAGAGCAAACGGAACGGTCGTGAACTAGCAATGATCAAGAAGGGATCCTGAACTCCTGCTTACGTCAAACATAACCCAAAACCGTGTTCACTTCCCGGACTCCGCTGAAAAGAGACCATCATGGCTACACACGTGGTTGATGTGTTTTAATTCGGATCTGGTGTCAAGTTATCTACAACCGGACATTAACAAATTCCCATCTGCCACATAACCGCGGGTACGGCTCTCGAAAGTTTATACCCTGCAGGGGTGTCCCAACTTAGCCCATGATAAGCTCTCGCGATCAACGAAGGATATACCTTCTCCCAGGAAGACCCGATCAGTCTCGGAATCCCGGTTTACAAGACATTTCGACAATGGTAAAACAAGACCAGCAAGACCGCCCGATGTGTCGACAATCCCGATAGGAGTCGCACGTATCTCGTTCTCAGGACACACCAGATAAGCTTAGCGTACAGGTACCAACGTAACCCAAGTTGCCAAGGGATGGTCCCGCACGGTGCTCTAGTTTGGACCAACACCTAGACAAGCATTGGCCCAGGGGGGCTAAAATAAAGATGACCCTCGGGCTCCGGAAACCCAAGGGAAAAAGGGCTAGGTGAGGCAAATGGTAAAACCAAGGTTGGGCCTTGCTGGAGGAGTTTTAATCAAAGCGAACTGTCAAGGGGGTCCCATAAATCACCCAACCGCGTAAGGAACGCAAAGTCCGAGAACATAACACCAGTATGACAGAAACTAGGGCGGCAAGAGTGGAACAAAACACCAGGCATAAGGCCGAGCCTTCCACCCTTTACCAAGTATATAGATGCATTAATTAAATAAGAGATATCGTGATATCCCAACATAACCCTGTCCACCATGGAGCAATCTTCAACTTCACCTGCAACTAACAACGCTATAAGAGGGGCTGAGCAAAGCGGTAACATAGCCAAGCAACAGTTTGCTAAGAAGGGTGACAAGGTTAGAGGCTGACATGGCAAATTGGGAGGCTTGAAGAGCAAGCAATAGGTAGCGTAGCAAAGCGATAGAACGAAGCAACTAGCATAGCAATGATAGTAGTGAGATCCAGGGCAGCAGTCATCTTTCCTGAAATCCTGCTAGGAAGAAGAACGAGTCCATGAAGAAGACGAACGGGTGAAGCCGAACCAAGCGTAGACGAACGAATCCTCACGATCGCAACGAAACAGGAACTATCGAGAAGAAGCACCCAACATAGTAAACACACCACACATAGACAAGACATGATGCACAACAAGCATGATGCATGACAAAGCTACATGAGGCTACTCATGGCAAGAGGTGATGCTAACAAAAACAACACATCAAAGCAAGTTTAAATGAGGCCGGAAACAACATATAACAATTTCCGGTAAGTCCTCGTATGCAAATTTCAAAGTTGGTCCAGATCTGAACAAACATTAAGTTGAAGTTATTAAATAGCAAGTTAAAGAGCACCAAGAGGATCTACACGAAATTCTAGTCCAATTACATATAAAGTTCAATTTGTTCGGAGCTACGGCCTAGAAGATATGAGCAAAACAAGTTAAACATGATATTGATGCAAAATGCATACAAACATCAAGAAAACACCTCAAAACATGGATTCAACATGATAATATGAAACTTCATGCAATTCTAAGCAAATTTCATATAGAGCACACTCAAAACGGAGCAACGGTTCAACACATACACTATACAAGTTTAAAGGACAAGCTGTCCAAAACAGCAACTAGGCATATTGCAAGCATCAAAAGAATATGCTACAGCACCCTAACATGATAAAAAAATACATGGACATGATTTACAGGTAAAGCATGACAAAACATGAACACTGAGCTATCTCTAGAAACAACTAGAACATGCTCAAAAGGACTTGGCAAGATTGCAAATAATAACAGTTTCAGGCTTAGCAGAAATAACATCAGGTTGCAATGTTTAGAGCTACCAAATAACATGCTAGATGAAGCTATCATGGCAAACAAAGGCATGGCATGAATCTACTAATTGCATATAACAAAAGTCCCTTACTGACCATGATCCAAAAGGGCACAGAAAATATGATGGCACCCATGTAAACATGGCAAGTAATATGACAGATTCATACATGGCAGGAACAACAATAAGTAGGCATGTTGGTGAGCTTGTACCACTCACCACAGAGCAATACATGGCATGACACGGTAACCAACAGTAAGATGACATGTTTATGTAGCTAAGAATGGCAATAGCAAGTTCACAGGGTGCATGGATCACTAGAAAAGCACATGGCAAAACTGAACTTAATGTTAACAGGCTGACAGCAACATTATTTAGCAGTTTTGAGGGCAAGATAACAACAAGCTACATCAGGATATAAATGCAACCATGGGCAGGGATGGATAGGGCATGACATATATAACAAATCATCCTTAGTGAACATCTCCGGATTATGCATAGAATGACTTGTAGCAGCAGGTTTACATAGCATCATCTTGTAACAGATTCACCCTAGCAATACAATAACAGCAAGTACACTACTTAAAAAGCTCGATGCACTCACTACAGGACCCACACAAATACATGAATGGAACCACTGTAAAGACAGAATGATGTATTTCAAAACACATGTAGGGCTCAAGTTCATAGGATGCACACACAAAATGCAACAAAAATGACAAAACAGCAAGTTCTGTTAACAGAAAGCAGTTAACATCATATAGCACTCTTGCAACGATGATTAGGGCATCAAGATGAACTCAAACAAACATGGCACAATAGAATGAAATGAAGATCATCTCACAGCGAACAGTTTTATATATTACACGCACAAAATGGAGCAGCACACATCAAGATATGGTAGGTCAAAGTGTGCACCAGAATATGTAAATATCAGGGACTTAGTCAAATTTCGGGGTCAACCTTCGTGGATCTGGATCTGGGGAAGCGCGGAAACCAAGGTTCACCGGAGCCTGTCGCCGGAGACGAGGAGGAAGATGGCCGGAGAAGACAGGGGAGGTCGCCGGCGGTTCGTGCTCTCCCGCGGCCGGATCTGGCCGGAGGTGGAGGAGGAAGGCACGGGGCGGCGACCAGAGTTGCGGGAGGCGGCGGCGGCGCTCCGCGGTGGCGCTAGAGGCCGGGCGGCGGAGGGCGGCGTCGGCGGGCTCCTTGTCGGCGGCAACAGGAGACGGAGCCGGTGCGAGTCCGGGCGCCGGGGACGAGCGGGCGGTGGAGCGGAC
>NC_057810.1:282156093-282187806 GCF_018294505.1 Triticum aestivum | reverse complement strand
GGGCTTGGGGGCACGGTCGCTCGGGCCCGGCGCAGCTCGGGCGGGCCGGCCGTGGGCTCCGCAGGCCCTGGCTGCAGAGGGAGGAGAGAGAGGACCGGCGGGGAGACATGGCGCGTCGTGGTTGGGCGAGGGGGCAGCGGCGGACGTGTCCGGCGCCGGGCGGACGTGTCCGGCAGCGCAGAGAAGGGTGGAGCTAGGGTTTTGACCCGAAAATGGAGGGGGAGAGGGCATTTTTATAGGTAGAGGGAGCTAGGGGAGTCCAAATGGGGAGCGGTTTTCGCGCACACGATCGTGATCGAACGACCGAGAGCATGGAGGGGGTTAGGATGGGTTTTGGGCCAATTTGAAGGGGTTGTTGGGCTGCAAGACAAAAGGGGCTTTTGCGGCTACCCGGTTAACCGTTGGAGTACCAAACAACCTCCAAATGGCACGAAACTTGACAGACGGTCTACCAGTGCTATACCAAGGCCGCTCGGAAAACCTCGGTCCATTCCGAGGAAGTTTAACACTCGCTCATAATAGGATACAAAAGGGGGACGCCGGAGGACATAGGAGTGTCGGATTGCAAAACAGACAACGGGGAAAAATCTCAGATGCAAGACACGAGCACGTATGCAAAATGAGATGCACATGATGACATGGCAATATGCAACACACAAGCAAATGACATGGCAAGGACGGCGAATAACTGGGTGACACCTGCCGCATCGGATCCGGGGCGTTACACCTGACCCTTTTGAATTCTGCCCAGTCTGCCTTTGTAATTTGGGGGTATGCGGGGATTGGGTCCTTGCCTTCACTCAAATACTTCTTGTACATCATGTGATTCCAGTTTCTCCAAGCATCCATAGCCTTCTTCAGTGCAGCGTGTTCCATCTGCATTCTCCACTGCTCTGGAACGTTGAAGTGATGCATGATCTCCCGGACTATCCTTTCCCATGTTTCCGTGTCAGCCTTCCGAAACCCCGGTAGACTAGTGTTGAGCCTTGCCCTTCCAACAAATCCACACACACTCCTGAACCTGGTGCATGCTTTATCTAGTTTAGTTGGAGACCAAGACTTTAAATCGATCTCGGTTACTTCATATACACCTTTAGGCTGGTGTGTGGGCTTCCTTGCAGCATTCCTCTGTGTCCTGACCGAAAGGGTAATTGCTGCAGCTCTATCCCGTTCAAGATTACTTGACCCATCACCATCTGCTGAAGACTTAGGGTTGTCGGAATCAGGTGAAGATACATCACCTGAAGCATGAGTGATGTCGCTGCTACTCGACATCTACAGAGAACACATGCAGAACTCAGGAAAGGAGGATAAGCATAAAACTAACAACTTGGTATCAAGCTGTCTAAACATGTCATGCAATAATTTAGAAAATGTATGGCTTATTTGTTAAGTTTGTGTGACTCGGGCGCCCGTGATCTGTAAATCGGCGGTAACTTATTGGAACAAATACAACATATATGTACTAGTTAGGAAGGTAGATAATGAACATATATACTCTCTCCGTTATTCAATAGCCAATTTGGGAACAGACGGAACAAAATAGGAAAAGGAACTGCGAGAAAATATGCCTCTCTACGATGGAGAGCAGTAACTAATAGGGTTCTTAATGCAAACTCGTCCGGACCATAGGAGAGGTGAGGGTTACAGGATCGATATGCTTGAGGGTGGCTGGTGAGCAAACAAAGACGGCAAGGTGCAGATAACTGTGTGTTGGGAACAGCAGTGAAGGTAAGCTTGATGCCGAAAAGCGGGCACACAGCCGCTGTGAGCATGCCGACGCTGGAGAGGGTTCTGCTGTGGATCCGGGGGAGGGAGAGCTGGCGATGGAGATTGGGTGGACTAGTTGAGTGAAACGCGGGGCGATGGGGGGGAGTGTTGGCGGCCTAGGCGAAAAGGGTGAAAAAATATCCATGGTCACCGCGCGGAAAGGCCTATGCAAACGGTTGCCTCTAAGCACTCGTGTGCACAAAGAGAATAATTTCGTTTGAAATGAAGACGTACTAATTTTGAAATAAAGACATGAGTTCATCGTTTCGCCTCTAAATTTTTCCCATGTTAAGGAATCACCATTATACCACGGGTTTGATTTGCTGGCGCATTTCAGGTCTCGTGTGCTATATTTTAAGACATTTTTTGGCATTTACCGTGCATTTTGGCATATAAATCAAATCCTAGCCGGACTGCATTTGCTGTCGAAAGGGTTGAGGATTGCAGTTTGATCTAGGAGCATCCAACGGTGTAGAGGTACGATCCATGGAGTTTGGGTTCTGGCCAATCAGAACGCACGGCTCAGATCACACGCGCAACAAGGAGGGGGCATCAGGCACAGTTTGGTAGGCACACAACTTTCGTGAGTGAACCATGTGCTATTTGAAAATATTTACATGAACTAACATCATATTTCCCTTTGAATGAAAATAAGAGTTCATCGTTTCACCTCCAAATTGTTTTCCACCGTAAGAAATCACCATCGTACCCTATGGTTCGATTTTCTCATGCATTTGAGGTATCATTTGCTATATTTGAGTCTTTTGCTATAGTCGCAACTACACGTGGGGTGCTAGCAAGCAAGGATCATTTGTGTGTCGCTTTGGGAGTTTCCATTCATTGTTCGAGAAACAGGAAAAAACTTAAACAGTTCGGCCGCAGGGTGCGTCTAGAGGCGTAGGCCTTGTTGGTATTCTAATTACAGGAAATGCACATAGAGTCCGGAAATAACGAAAATCAGTGTATCACCGTGGCATGCTCTCAGGATCCCATGGATTTTTTTTGGTAAAGTTGGCACAAGTTTTGATGCTCGCACCTTCCAAATCGGAGCATCTCACAAGAAGGATCATAATTTCCAAAAGGAGACACGGCACTTCAGACTCCAATCTTCAGTGACTACATCGTTCCGCCTTGAATTTTTTTAATGGTAAAGAATCATGTATATACCCTAAGTTTCATTTTCTGGCCCATTTCAGGTCTCGTCTGCTATATTAAAGTCATTTTTTGCACTTACCTTGCATTTAGTGCATATAAATTCAAAACCGTTCTACAACTACATCCGGTGCTAGTTAGCAAAGAAGGTGTACAAATCATTTATGTGTCGCTTTGCGAGTTTTTATCCATTGTTCGAGAAACAGGGAGAAGTTTCACACATTTCGGCCATGAGGTGCGGCCACCGGTGTAGGCCTAGTTGGTATTTTAATTACAGGGAATTCAGATGAAGTCCAAACATCATCAAAATCTGTGTTTACCCGTGACGTGCTTTCACGACCCCGAAGAAAAATTTGGTAAAGTTTGGCACAAGTTTTGATGACCAATCCTTCCAAACCGGAGCATCTCACATGAAGGACCATGGTTTTCAAAAGGAGACGTGTCAATTCAAACTCCAGTGGCCGGCGACTTCATCGTTTGTCCTTATAAAAATTCAACGGTACGCAATCACCATTATACCACCGGTTTGATTTTCTAAGCATTGCAGGTATCGTTTGCTATATTTGAGGCATTTTTTGAATTTAACGTGGAATTTGTGGATATATATAAAATCACAACCGAAACTGCATGTGCTGTTGAAAGGGATGAGGATCGTCATTCGATCAAGGAGAATCCAATGGTGCAGATGTACGATCCATGGGGTTTGGGTTCTGGCCAATCAGAACGCACGACTCAGATCACGCGTGTGGCAGGGGGCATTAGCTACGGTTCAGTAGGCACACGACTTTCGTGAGTGAACCGTGTGCTATTTGAAAACATTAACATTAACCAACAACATATTATCGTTTGGATGAAAACATGATTTCATCGTTTCGCCTTCAATTTTTTTCCACGGTAAGAAATCACGATTATACCCTATGGTTCGATTTTCTGGTGCATTTTACCAGGCGGCAGGCCTGGCTAGCAATCTCAAACTTTGAATATGCAAAAACAAAGAGTTCTCGTTTGCTATATTTGGGTCATTTTCCACACACACACACAGTATATATATAGGACAAAATTTTCCTACTACCGGGTGTAGTTACTCCCATTTTTGTTTCGTATGTTCTAGGTAGTATCTATCATATGAGAGTGTATGTACGTGCAGTATGTAGTATATAAGAATATTTAGGTAGTATATATACTATTTGTTAAGTAGTATGTATCATATTTTAAGCATACTCCTTTTTACGTAGAAATATGTACGTATTTCATAAATATGATAAAAACATGGGTCATATGCAAAAATTTCAAATAATTCACTTTGGAGTATATTAGATATAGTATATGAACATACTAAAGATAATAAAGTAGAGTATATAGTACCACATGATAGTATATGAGAAATGGGTGTAACTACACCCGGTAAATATATATAAGAATGGGTTGGTAGTCCTAGGAGTACGTACTCCTAGGCACGTGTCACTGTTTTTTTCGCTTGCGCAATAGAATTTTATCGTCAAAATCATTTACCTTTTAATTTAAAAAAAGTACGTGGAACCGAAACAAACTGGGTTATTGTTCCGATTTTCGTGGGGTTTTTATATGTGTCGTTGGACCATCTTACTGATTCAGGCCTTATCCATCTATATCCTCCTATCTTAATGGCGTCCTACGGCGTCGGCGGGGACGACGGCTTGCACGGTGGCGGCGTACTACGTCGGCCTTCAAGAAGCTCGGCAAAGGCCTCCATTGGCAGCTTCTCGCAGGGTTTGTGTCCAGGAGTATGGCAACCATGTGTGAAATCAGATCGACGGGCGCTCAACTCGCCGCTTCTACTGGCTTCCGCATGGCCTGTGACTGAGTGCCATGCATGAGAACAATGGAGCCTACCACATCTGGGTGTTCTAGTCGATGTTGAAGCCTATTCTAGTTCTTCAACTGCAGGCTGCTTGCTTTGGAGCCCACCAATCACAAGTTAAGTGCCTGGTGGATCATCTGCATGCATAAATTCCCCACGGCAACAATTTCTTCTCGTAGAGTGGCATTCATTCTAGTAGCTCTTCTTCTGATTCCTTCTTGGAGTTAAGAGGGGAGAAACCACCATAGATCTTGTACGACATGGTACATGCAGTATTTTCTGCATTTTTTTATGGTGGAGTGGTCTGTATATTAGTGATAGCAAAAAATTAGGTATATTCATCTCACGATTGCCGAGGAATTGAGCCCTATTCATCACCACGTTAGTGCAATTCTAGTAAATTAAATGAGTATGTTCTTCAGTATATTGAAGTATATTTTGGTCTGGCTCTGTTTAAATATAAAATTTCATATATTTTTTTGCGGGGAACTAGAAAATTTGATTGGAGAACCAGATGAGAGGCACCCTGTCTCACCTAAGCTACCGAATTAATTTTTCATTCTTAAGCATCTTAACAATTTTGGGAGATCGGGTTGCTTACTTTCTTCTTCATGTAAACAATTTTTAAAGCTTTTTTACTCTGTTTCTTTGCTCATACACGGTATACCTAGTTCAATTTTTTTCTCTATATA
Organism: Triticum aestivum; assembly: GCF_018294505.1. Classification (NCBI taxonomy): domain Eukaryota; kingdom Viridiplantae; phylum Streptophyta; class Magnoliopsida; order Poales; family Poaceae; genus Triticum; species Triticum aestivum. Next base: position 282,182,352 of record NC_057810.1, on the reverse strand, counting down.
TAGCTAGACACGAGGATATGTTGCACAATTATACAATGCTTTTCAAAACTAGTCCTACTTATGTTGCTAATTTTTTTTCCAATGAATATCCATGTAGGCAAAGCATGATTATTTGTGTGACCGACGAGCACCTCCATTCGATCTCCAGAAGTATACTTGGTGTTATCTACAGCTTGCGGGATGAGATAGCTCTTTTTAACTCCATTTTATTATCATGTAAACCTTGTTCAACATGTAAAAGAAGTTACATAGTCCAATTTCTATTACGATGCAAATGTATGTACATCGTATACCTATGTACTCGTATCTGCCATAGTGCTACTTGACAGATCGATACTTCTACGTGAAGAAGTAGTATATACTTCTTTGGCAATATTCATATCTATTTCTTTGGTGGCAAGCACTATATGATCTTTGAACGATAGTATAGTAAAAAAAGAAGCATGTTTTCTTCGAAGAAACACAATATGGCCTGCTTGGAAAAGGCAATACAAAAAAAGTGTTCATGCTGAAGTCAATATTGTATTTAATCAGCTGAAGTATATAGTGCTTTAAATCCAATGAAGTATGTATTGCTTTAAATTAAATAATAAAGTACAATGAGTTATATATTTCTGAAGTGAATATGGTTTTAACAAGGAGTATTATCCAATGTATATTGCTGAAATGTATACTCCCTTTAATAGTAGCATGTACCCATTAAAATGAGCATGTATTCCTACATCCAGTATATACTCCTTAAGAAAATTAGTATATGTACTCCTTACAAAAACAAAATATACTATTTTTTTCTTCAGAATATACCTTATTTCCCTTTAAAAAGTCAATATATACTCAGAAAAAATCAGTACATGCAGCTTCAAAACAAATGGGGTATATACTCTTTGAGAAAATAAAGGTACATACTGCAGTATTGTACACACTCCATGGATGGAGATGAACCGGACCATTGTTTCTTCCATATAGGTACGTATGGAACCCATTTTACTAGCGGCAAGGTGCTAAATAAAAACGTATGCTCCCCTTCCAGCAACGGGAATAGCCAAATTCCTATATTCTAGGAGACAAGATGGTCGTTCCTCACCTTCCAGGTGAGTGCACCAAGCTTATATCATTTTTCTATATATATAGTCGCAATTACAGGTGGGTGCGTTAGCAAGATCATTTGTGTGTCGCTTTGCGAGTTTTCATTCATTGTCCGAGGAACAGGAAAAAACTTCAAACAGTTCTGCCATAGGGTGCGGCCAGAGGCATAAGCCTTGTTGGTATTTTAATTTCAGAAAATGCATATAGAGTCCGGAAATAATGAAAATCATTGTGTCACTGTGGCGTGCTCTCACGATCGCATGAATTTTTTTGGTAAAGTTTGGCACAAGTTTTGATGCTCACACCTTTCATACCGGAGCATCTCACAAGAAGGATCATAGTTTCCAAAAGGAGACACGACACTTCGGACTCCAAATCGTCAGTTGCTACATCGTTCCGCCTCAAAAAAAATCTTGGTAAACAGTCACGGATATACTCTTGGTTTGATTTTCTGGCCCATTTCAAGTCTCGTCTGTTATGTTTAAGTCATTTTTTGCACTTACCTTTCATTTAGTGCATATAAAGTCAAAACCCTACTACAACTATATGTGGGTGTTTTAGTTAGGCTATAGTTAGGCTATTCATAGTGGAGAGTATCATATACTAGTATCATGCATATATATGATACTAGTGCATGTTACTACCTTTAATTATAATGCATAGTATAATAGAGTAGTATCATAGATGATCATATTTATTGCCATGCAAGACACAAATTAACATCGCATTTAATATGATGCGGTATCTACCTATATGTTACTCTAACCCTCTCTATCTTCTTTAATTCTTCGCTACATCAGCATACTTGCTATTTCTGAGTGCATGATACCGGCCATGATACCACCAATATGGCCAACCTTATAGTGGGGAGTATCATATATTAGTATCATGCATATGATACTAGTGTATGATGCTATGTACCTTCATAGTGCATAGTATCATAGAGTAGTATCATAGATGACCGTATTTATGGCCATGCATGACACAAAGTAGTATAACATTTATTATGTTATGGTATCTACCTATGTTACTCTAACCCACTCTCTCTTCTTTAATTCCTTGCCACATCATCATATTTGCTATTCCCGAGTGCATGATACCGGCTAAGATACCCCCACTATGGCCACCCTTAGCAAAGAAGGTGTACAAATCATTTGTGCATTGTTTTGCGAGTTTTCATCCGTTTGTCCCAGAAGCGGGGAGAAGTTTCAAACATTTCGACCGAGAGGTGCGGCCACTAGCGTAGGCCTAGTTGGTATTTTAATTACAGAAAATTCATATGGAGTTTGGACATCATCAAAATCGATGTGTGCCCGTGGCGTGCTCTCATGACCCCATGGAAATTTTTTGGTAAAGTTTGGCACAATTTTTGGTGATCTCTCCTTCCAAACTGGAGCATCCCACATGAAGGATCAAGGTTTCCAAAACGAGACATGTCAATTCAAACTCCAGTGGTCGGTGACTTCATCGTTTGGCCTCATAAAAATTTCCACGGTACGCAATCACCATTATACCACGGATTTGATTTTCTGTTGCATTTTAGGTATCTTTAGCTATATATAAGACATTTTTTGAGTTTAACATGCATTTTGTGCATAAAAATAAAATTACAACCAGAACTGCATTTGCTGCCGAAAGGGATGAGAATTGTTGTTCGATCTGGGAGCATCCAATGGTGCAGACGTGCGATCCGTGGGGTTTGGGTTCTGGCCAATCAGAAAGCACGACTCAGATCATGCAGGTTTGGTCGGCACACGTCTTTCATGAACGAACTGTGTGCTACTCGCAAACCAGATTGCATATCTTTTGTTCACACATGCTGGACTGAGATCAATTGAGTGTGCTACCTCTATGATATAATAATAATAATAATAATAATAATAATAATAATAATAATAATAATAATAATAGCATTTCATATTCATTGCTTGAGCTGACAGCATATCAAGGTCAACATATTAACAGTTCTTGCATCAACAGAAAATCGGGCATAACTCACAAATTCAGTACACGCAACAGTTCTAAATTGAATGAATTAAGTTGCAGGGTAGGCATAAAGACTAGTCTTACGGCTTAATTCCCATGTACATGGGGGAACTGGGATCATTACGTTGAGCACGAATGAACTTGGGTTTTCTGATGATTTTATGCTTCTCTGTTACATGGGTGCGTGATCCCTTGGCTGGCAACTCAGCAAATTCATCGTACTCGTCCTCATCGGCAACATCCTCGACACCCAGTACCCTCCTCTTCCCATGCATCACTACATGGTAGTTCTTATGCAAGGGGTCTTCCGCATAGAAAATCCGGGTAACACCGATGGCAAGAATGAACGGGTCCGCGTGATATGGCATCATTGTCCTGTGAACACAAGTCTTCCTGTAATCATCAACCTTTACATGACCAAGAGGGATCCATGCGCACCGGAATAATGCCACCTTAACTTTCACATAGTTAAGCTCCCAAATCTCTTTGATGGTTCCATAGTATACCCTTTTATCAGCTTCATCTATAGTCATGCATTCCATTTGAATAGAGTTGTTCTGATATGAGGTCTTCTCATCACGTTCCTCAGTGTAGAAAGTGTATCCATTTATGTCATATGCTTGGTACGTCAACACCATAGGTGATGGCTTTTGTGCTAACCACGTAGCAATGTCATCGATGGGTCCTTGTGCCAAACGATTCTTCAGCCATTCAGCATAGTTCTTAGTGTGCTCCTTCATCTCCACATCTGATGAAGGAACCATTATTAAGAAGCTTTGGCATACCTCTGCCAAGTGTTCTTCGGCATAAGTGCTGAAACTAGGCTCTTAAGTAGTACCATCAAATGGGCTTTCTCTGCCAATTCTCTGGGTGTAGCCATTTGCGTGCTAGCAAGGACCGGCTTACCTTTCAGCCTCCCCTCGTGGCAAGAGGGGCAAACATATAGGTCTTCGTTTCATGTATTCGGTGCAGAACTCAACCACCTCCTCCGTGGTTTAACCTTGTAGGATTCTTGGCTCTGGATGGTTTCAGTTCCGATAATAGCGCTTCAGTATTCCCATGAACCGCTTGAAGGGATACATGTTGCGAAGAAACACATGACCACAATACTTTATCTCATCGACAAGGTGCACAGTGAGATGGACCATGACATCAAAGAATGACAGTGGGAAAAACATCTCTAGGTTGGAAAATATTCTTGCAATATCATCTTGCGTATGACCCAACTCTTCAGGATCTACAACTTTCTGCCATAGTTGGCTGAAGAAATCACAGAGCTCAAGGAGTGTGTTTCTTACATATTTGTCCATCATATTCCTGATGGCCACCGGGAGGATTTGTGTCAACATTACATGGCCATCATGTGACTTCAGGTGTCCCAACTTCATTTTACCTGAGCTCACATCCACGAGACTTCTGATGTTTGCGGAGTAGGAAGAGGGTGTCTTAACTGACAACAAATAGGTGAAGAACTGTGTTGCTTCTTTTATACTGAAATTGTAACTCTGGCAAGCTTTGATGAATTTGTCATCATCTTCTGCTTCACTCTTGCATTTTGATTGATCAACAAACATATCGAGCCGTGCACTGTCACCATCCTTTGTTTTACCTTTAATCTTGAGCAGAGTACCAAGGATGCTTTCACATATGTTCTTTTCTACGTGCATGACATCGATGCGGTGACGTACACGTACAATCTCCCAATAAGGTAATTTCCAAAACACCGATTTCTTCTTAAACACTTGACCCTTGGGTGTCTGTTGCACAATCAAAGCGTGCTTCTTGCCAAGCACACCTTTAATTTGTTTAGCCATGTTGTGGACCACCTCCCCATCATAGGGTCTTGGGCTCACATCTACCTCTGCCGTACCATAAAATTCAAGTTTCAACTTTCGTTATGGGTGATTTCTCCGTAAGAATCTACGATGACGCAAATATATGGTTTTGCGCGAGTTGGGAAGAAATCTGCTAGCTGTCCTATCCATGCATGTGACACACCCTACATCTCCCTTTGTTTTCTGCCCCGATGTGTTGCCTAATGCTGACATATCTTGAATGGTGTGCACCAGCATCGCATGTAGATCAAAAATCTCCTTTTTGTAAGCATCATAACATTTTACAGCAGGCGCATCTATCCACACTGTCAGTAGTTCTTCTACCAGTAGCTGAAAGTAAATGTCAATGTAATTTCCACGTTGCTTCGGGCCTTGGATAATCATTGATATCATATTGTATTTTTCTTCATACACAACCAAGGAGCTAGGTTATATATGCACAAAAGCACCGGCCATGTGCTGTGATTGGTGCTCATATCGCCAAAAGGATTCATCCCATCAGTACACTCCCCGAGCCTTATACTTCTAGGATCCTTGGCAATGTCTTCAAAGTTTTTGTCGATTAATGCCCACTGAGCCCCATCTTTCGGGTGCCTCATATATTTATCCGCAGTTTGCTCATCATGATTCCACCGCAACCTCTTTGCCTCTCTAGGGTTTGCAAACAAATGCCTCAACCTTGGAATTAAAGGCATGTACCAAACAACCTTGAATGGGATTCCCATCTTGATCTCGTCGTCCAATTTTTACTTGTCCTTTGCTCTCCTGCGCTTGTATCGTGCATGCTTGCATGTGGGTCATGCACGTAAATTTTTGTACTCACCACGGTACAATATTCAATTATTCACAAAAGCGTGTATCTTATGTACTTCAAGTTCCAATGGGCAAACAATTTTCTTCTCTTTGCTCATGCTTTTGGGGAGCACATTATCTCCCGGAAGAATTTATTTGAAAAGTCCTAACATCTCCGTGAAGCCCTTGTTTGATAGACTGTCTGCTGCTTTAAATCTGAGAAGCGCCAGGGTGGAACTCAACTTGGAATATTTCTTTTTGCAACCTGGATACAATTCTTTCTTGGAGTCCGCATCAATGGTTGGCAGATCCTCGTACCCAATCATATCCTTTTTTGGGCCCTTGAAATCTGCAATCGTAGCAGCAAAATCTGGCATATCAAGATCGTCGTCATCTGCGTCGAAGTCTTGGTTTTCTAGTGGGCGTTTTGTCTTTCCGGTGTTGCATTGGTAGCTTGACGCCTCTGCCCAGATGTTAGACTCAACATCCATGTGACACTGATCGGGGTTTGGCATCTCACGACCCTGGGTATATTCATCCATCACCTTCTCTTCACCGTTTCTGGTCCAACATGTATGTCCATCCATGAATCCCTGAGAGACTAAGTGCCACTGGACATATGCAACTTCACGTGACTCTGTATTGCGACAATCAGTACATGGACACAAGATGTAATCCGCATCACCAATTCTCCTCTTTGTACTTTCAGCCAAATTTAGGAACTCCGTCACACCACTAATAAAATCTGCGGTTCTCCGCTTCTTCATCCATTGAGATCGTTCCATCTGCACCACACGAATGGTAATTAAAAACAAAACAACAATATTAATACACGGATTAACTGTTGCCCAAAGATGCATGCATAAATCACAAGGTTTTATTTTCATAATTACTGAGGGCGCTCCATATTCTTATCCAGATGTGCAATGACAAAAATTAATGGCCAGTCAATTTACACACGGAGTACTAGGTAAGCACTACCCTTAGGAATTGAATACCTTAATTAACCCACTCAAAAAAGAATACCTTAATTAATTAGCCGCGCGACGACCTCCACCCAGCAGACAAAGAAGCACGATGCGGTCGGCACGCCGAGACAGCAAGGTCGAGGAGCAAAGCTTAGTGCGGCTGCTGCCTGAAGTTCGACCTCCACTATCCCGCCATCGACCGCGATGGATGTGCTCGAATCACGCCGCCGTTGACCTCGATGGTTGAACTCCTCCTATATCCCGTCACAGACCGAGGATTGACCTCCTTTGACGCTGCCACCGCCCACCGACCGAGGATTGACCTCTTCTCCGGTAGCCGCTGCCTAGGCCCCTGCCGCCATCTCCATATGCAGAGCGACTGTTTTATTTTTTGACGGGTATCCACAGAGCGGCTGTTTACACGGTATCACCGTAACTCAATTATATGTACAGGGTAGTACATCACATACGGTGATGTAACGACAACCTTGTCTCACTTACGCTGTCTTCTCACACGGTTTGGTGCGGAAATCGTGTGTGAAGTTGTAATACCTAACAGAAACGACATGTATAAACAGTGTGCCATATACAACATATAGTGCCATAAGTAGTTCCCGGCCATTAGCTTATCCCCACAGTTTCTCCATTTCCCTAAATCCCTAGATAGCCTGCGAAATCCCTCCCCTATCACTAACATTGGGGGAATCAGGATGAGTGGTGCTGATGGTTTTGGTGTGGCTGCTCCTGCTCGTATCGCTGCCACGACGGCGGCCGCTGCCGAGCACTTGCCTAAGGTCCTCAGAAGGCAGGTGTACTATGAATCTGAATCGTCCTATCAGGTTCCAATCTATCCTGATCTTTTTAGCATGTCCAAAGTAGCTCCTTGCTGAATCCGTCCTGAATGACTCCCCCACACAAGGAAAGCGATCTGCTGCCGGATTCGGAGCATGACTCCAGACTCCCGCAACACGAGTTTGACTCCGAGTTTTGCACCACTGAGAAGTACCAAAAGCTGAGTTGTGTGCACGGGCACACTCCCGCTTGACGTGTATGCACGGAGGGATTCGACATTGGCAGGCGGTTTCTCAGTTGCCCCTTAGAGGTTAGTGCTAAGTTCATCATTTTACTTGAGTTAATGCCACCGCTCATCCTGAATACTATTTAACATTTGCAGGGATATGAGGCTTGTGCCTTTGTTAACTGGCTGGATGAAGAATGGCATAGCAGGGCTTGGAGTGTTATCACCAAGCTCGCAGAAGATCATGTAAAGCTGAAGAAGAAACTGGCCGATCTGGAATGTACAATCAGTATGATTAAGCAAGAAAGAATCAATCACATGCAATAGATGAAAGCAAGAGACAAGAAGGAACTAGCATGTGTAGTTGTGGTTGTGGCATTATCCATGTTCTATGCGTTGTTTGTAATGATGATTAGGGGTTTTGTTTGACAGTATTGCTAAAGCACATCTAGATGTGCTCTAAGTAATGCACATCTAGGTCCTATGCCATTGATGTTACATGAAGATTCGTGCAGATATTTTCCTTTGTCTTTTTTCTTTTCATTTGTAGTTTGATGATTACTAGCTTCATCAATAAGTAGAGCTCAATGTATTGCTTGCCAACTGTCCTACTCCATTCGTACCGGTACCGGTGCATAATCCCAAAACTCGTTCCTTGTTTTTGTCCTAAAAAAGAAATAAGCCATTGGGAGTTCTGCGCAACCCCGGGAATTTGGAGCGAGTAGGTACAAATAATTGTGGTTGATTATATCAATGGTTAGATAAGACGTCAACCCCTGCTTCAATTGGCATTTCCTCTTCTCTTCATACCCCGCTTAAGTGTCCACCATCTTCATCATCCCCGGCGGGCCGCACTACACACTTGCATGCACTCTGCAATCTCGCTTTCTCGCAGTTTTTATACGACCACAGCCATGTCGAGCGACAGCGAGGACGACAATTCAGTCAGAAGTCTGGCGCCCGATGATAGGTCAATGATACCTCTCCAACGTATCTATAATTTATGAAGCATTCATGCTATATTATTATTTGTTTTGAATGATTATGGGCTTTATTATACACTTTTATATTACTTTTGGGACTAACCTATTAACCGGAGGCCCAGCCCATATTGTTGTTTTATTGCCTATTTCAGTGTTTCGAAGAAAAAGGATATCAAACAGAGTCCAAATGGAATGAAACCTTCGGGAGCGTGATTTTTGGAATGAACATGATCCAGCAGACTTGGAGTGCAAGCCAGGGAAGCGTCGAGGAGGCCACGAGATAGGGGGCGCGCCCACCCCCCTGGGCGCGCCCTCCACCCTCGTGGGCCCCTCAAGGCTCCCCCGACCGACTTCTTTCACCTATATATTCCCATATACCCTAAAACCATCGAATACAAAGATAGATAGGGAGTTCCGCCGTCCTAAGCCTATGTAGCCACCAAAAACCTCTCGGGAGCCCGTTCTGGCACCATGCCGGAGGGGGGATCCCTCACTGGTGGCCATCTTCATCATCCCGGCGCTCTCCATGATGAGGAGGGAGTAGTTCACCCTCGGGGCTGAGGGTATGTACCAGTAGCTATGTGTTTGATCTCTCTCTCTCTCTCTCTCTCTCTCTATCTCTCTCTCGTGTTCTCTCTATGGCACGATCTTGATGTATCGCGAGCTTTGCTATTATAGTTGGATCTTATGATGTTTCTCCCCCTCTACTCTCTTGTGATGAATTGAGTTTTCCCTTTGAAGTTATCTTATCGGATTGAGTCTTTAAGGATTTGAGAACACTTGATGTATGTCTTGCCGTGCTTATCTGCGGTGACAATGGGATATCATGTGATCCACTTGATGTATGTTTTGGTGATCAATTTGCGGGTTCCGGCCATGAACCTATGCATAGGGGTTGGCACACATTTTCATCTTGACTCTCCGGTAGAAACTTTGGGGCACTCTTTGAAGTACTTTGTGTTGGTTGAATAGATGAATCTGAGATTATGTGATGCATATCGTATAATCATGCCCACGGATACTTGAGGTGACAATGGAGTATCTAGGTGACATTAGGGTTTTGGTTGATTTGTGTCTTAAGGTGTTATTCTAGTATGAACTCTATGATAGATTGAACGGAAAGAATAGCTTCGTGTTATTTTACTATGGACTCTTGAATAGATCGAGCAGAAAGGATAACTTTGAGGTGGTTTCATACCCTACCATAATCTCTTCGTTTGTTCTCCTCTATTACTGGCTTTGGAGTGACTCTTTGTTGCATGTTGAGGGATTGTTATATGATCCATCTATGTTATTATTGTTGAGAGAACTTGCACTAGTGAAAGTATGAACCCTATGCCTTGTTTCCTACCATCGCAATACCGTTTACGCTCACTTTTATCATTAGTTACCTTGCTGTTTTTATATTTTCAGATTACAAAAACCCATATCTACCATCCATATTGCACTTGTATCACCATATCTTCGCCGAACTAGTGCACCTATACAATTTACCATTGTATTGGGTGTGTTGGGGACACAAGAGACTCTTTGTTTTTTGGTTGCAGGGTTGCTTGAGAGAGACCATCTTCATTCTACGCCTCCCATGGATTGATAAACCTTAGGTCATCCACTTGAGGAAATTTGCTACTGTCCTACAAACCTCTGCACTTGGAGTCCCAACAACGTCTACAAGAAGAAGGTTGCGTAGTAGACATCAAGCTCTTTTCTGGCGCCGTTGCCAGGGAGGTGAGTGCTTGAAGGTATATCTTTAGATCTTGCAATCAAATCTTTTTGTTTCTTGTTTTATCACTAGTTTATAAAGGAAAACTACCAAAAAATGAAATTGAGTTTGTCTCATACGCTTCGTCTTTTTAATATCTTTCATGAGTATGATGGAAAGGAAAATTGTGCTCAATTGCTAGAAGAAGTATGCATTAAAATGTTTGGTACTAAATATTTGAATGATGAGCAGGATTGCAATGTTGTTAGTATGAATTCCTTGAATATCCATGATGCTAATGATATGCAAAGCCAAAAGCTTGGGGAAGCTATGTTTGATGAATATGATATTTTTTGTCCCCAAAGTTTTGATGAGAATATTTATTATGATGAAAGCATGCCTCTTACCTATGATGATTATATTGATGAAAGTGGGTTTGGAAGAGTGTCAACTTTAGGAATTAGTGATCCCACTATTTTGGAAGATGTTGAATCTTATTGTGATGAATATGAAAGTGGATTTGGAAGAGTGTCAACTTTATTTAGTGATGATTCCACTATCTTGGAAGAGGTTTCAATCGATTATGATGAGAACGAAGTTGCTACTTATGACGATTATTGTGATGAAACTTATGATATAAAAAGTAGTGATGATTATATTTATAAAACTTGTCATGATTATGATTACCCTTTTTCTAAACATTACTCTTTTAATGTGGAAACAATTTTTATTATTCGAGTCTCTTATGATACTCCCACTACTATTCATGAGAAGAATTTTGCTTATGTGGAGAGTAGTAAATTTTCTATGCTTGTGGATCATGAAAAGAATGCTTTATGTTCTGGTTATATTGTTGAATTCATTCATGATGCTACTGAAAATTATTATGAGGGAGGAATATATGCTTGTAGGAATTGCAATTATATCAAGTTTCCTCTCTATGTGTTGAAAATTTTGAAGTTATGCTTGTTTTGCCTTCCTATGCTAGTTGATTATTGTTCCCATAAGTTGTTTTCTCACAAAATCCCTATGCATAGAAAGTGGGTTAGGCTTAAATGTGCTAGTCATATGCTTCATGATGCTCCCATTATGTTTCAATTCTTATCTTTTATGTGAGCATCATTGTCATCATCATGCCTAGCTAGAAAGGCATTAAAGAAAAGCGCTTGTTGGGAGATAACTAAATATTTATCCTTACTGTTTTTGTGTGTCCACATGATTATGCTACTGTAGTAATCATGTTTTATAGCTTTTGTTTCAATAAAGTGCCAAGTGAGACCTTTAGGATAGCTTACGGTGATAATTGTGTTGATCCTGCTGAGAATCAGAAACTTTTACACCCAGTAAATTAGTGTCCATAATTTACAGAAACGTGACTTTGATATTATTCTTTTTGTTTTGGATTGGTACGTAAATTGCTCAGGTCTTCCTAATTTGGTAGGATTTTTGGAGTTCCAGAAGTATACGTTTGATACAGATTACTACAGACTGTTCTGTTTTTGACAGATTCTGTTTTTCTAGGTGTTGTTTGCTTATTTTGATGAATCTATGAGTAGTATCAGAGGGTATGAACCATAGAGAAGTTGGAATACAGTATATATTACACCAATATGAATATAGAATGAGTTCATTATAGTACCTAAGTGGTTGTTTTATTCTCTTGTACTAACGGAGCTTACGAGTTTCCTGTTGAGTTTTGTGTTGTGGAGTTTTCAAGTTTTGGGTGAAGATTCGATGGACTATGGAATAAGGAGTGGCAAGAGCCTAAGCTTGGGATTCTCAAGGCACCCCAAGGTAATATTCAAGGACAACCAAGAGCCTAAGCTTGGGGATGCCCCGGATGGCATCCCCTCTTTCGTCTTCGCCCATCGGTTACTTTACTTGGAGCTATATTTCTATTCACCACATGATATGTGTTTTGCTTGGAGCGTCATTTTATTTTGTTAGTATTTTCTTGCTGTTATTTATAATAATGTTTTGCATCTTTATTTTTAATAAAAATGTCAAGGATAGCCTTTACCATGCTTATTTTGCTAGTATACATGTTGCTGTTTGAAAATAGAAAGTTTACCGCTGTTGCAAGAATTCCCTAGAAAAGTCAGAGAATAGTATAATGTTGAAACTTTTTGCATATTGAGCTCTGATAAATTTACTACAGTGGGAATTTTCATTCATAATTTTTGTATTTAGGGAAATATGATGTATCTTGCATTCTTTACAGACTGTACTGTTTTGACAGATTGTTGTTATGTTTGCATTGTTTGCATTTGTTTGCTTGTTTAATGATTCTATTTGAGGATAGGAGTATTAAATATGCAGATGCATTTAGTATGCAATGTTGAATAATAATTTTAGTGATTTGTTACAGTAGAAAATGATAAGGTTTTGCATTGGTTTATACTAACCTATCTCACGAGTTCTTGTTGAGTTTGGTGTGGATGAAGCTTTTGATAAAAAGAGAAACCATGATATGAGAGGAATTAAGGAGGCACAAAAGTTCAAGATTGGGGACTCCCAAGGCACGCCAAGATAATATTTCAAGAAGTCTCAAGAATCTAATCTTTGGGATGCCCCGTTAGGCATCCCGCCTTTCTTCTTCAACAACTATCGGTTAGTATCGGTTGAGCCTTAGTTTTTGCTTCTTCACATGAGTTGTGCTATCCTTGCAATGTCATTTTATTTTGTTTTGCTTGCTATTTGAATACAATACCAAGATCTGAAATTCTTAAATGAGAGAGAGTCTTCACATAGTTACATAATTATTTAGCTACTGATTGATCTTCACTTATATGTTTTTGGAGTAGTTTGTCATTTACTCATGTGCTGCACTTATATCCTATGAGTAAATGGTTGAATGAGTTGAATGTCACAAATATGAAATTATATATGTCTCATTCGCTTATCCCATGTGGAGTAATGACTTCACATCTAAGAAGTAGAGGTTGTAAATTTATTGAAGGTTAGCAAGCATTGTATTGGTCATTTGAACAATTCATGAAAGAATATTGAAGGAAGAGAGATTTCACATATAAATATACTATCTTAGACATCTTTTATAATTGTGAGCACTCATTAAGTATGACATGCTAAAGAGTTGATGTTGGACAAGGAAGACAACGTAATGGGTTATGTTTTCTCACATCTCAGTTAAAGTATATTGTCATGGATCATTCAAACATGTTGAGCTTGTCTTTCCCCCTCATGCTAGCCAAATTCCTTGCACCAAGTAGAGATACTACTTGTGCTTCCAAATATCCTTAAACCCAGTTTTTTCCATGAGAGTCCACCATACCTACCTATGGATTGAGTAAGATCCTTCAAGTAAGTTGTCATCGGTGCAAGCAATAAAAATTGCTCTCTAAATATGTATGATCTATTAGTGGGAAGAAAATAAGCTTTATACGATCTTGTTATGGAAGCAATAAAAGCGACGGACTGCATAATAAAGGTCCATATACAAGTGGCAATATAAAGTGACGTTCTTTTGCATTAAGATTTTGTGCATCCAACCATAAAAGAGCATGACAACCTCTGCTTCCCTCTGCGAAGGGCCTATCTTTTACTTTATGTCTTTTACTTTATGCAAGAGTCAAGGTGATCTTCACCTTTCCCTTTTTCATTTTATCCTTTGGCAAGCACCTCGTGTTGGAAAGATACTGATATATATATCTAATTGGATGTAAGTTACACTAAAAAAATACACTTCCGTGATGATACGTGTTTGTCAGACTAGGTCGCGTTTTTTGTCATGCATGTACATCCATGACAAATTTATGACAGAATCAAGATAGTCATACCTGTGCTGTCGTAGAAGTGTTCCATGACATTACCAAAATTATCATCACGAAAGTGTCCACTTCCATGACGATAAATCGCGCGTCACAGAAGTGCTTTCGTCAAGGGTGACCGACACGTGGCATCCACCGTAATGGAACGCCGTTAAGCTATCGGGTCGGATTTTCGATCCGATAAACCGTTAACAGCCCCGACCAATGGGAAATTTCCACGTGTAAAATTTGGATTGGCCGAAGGGAACACCTGTCAGCTCGTCAGTGGGCCAGATATCGCCCGTCCATTGGAGGAGACATGCCTATGGTACGTTGACACGTGGTTGGGCCCAACAGAGGCCCATATAGGTTAAAAAGGCCGGCCCAGTCAAAGGCCCGTAGAACTTAATCAGGTACTAGTGGGCCAGCCCAATAACGGCCTGCTTAATAAAGGCCCATTTATAGCCCGAAACCAGATCTGGCCCGTTAATTGTTCGCCCAATATTTGGGCCCATTTACAGCCCGAAGCTAGATCTGGCCCGTTAATTGTTCGCCCAATATTTGGGCCCATTTGCGGCCCGAAGCCAGATCTGGCCCGTTAATTGTTCGCTGAATATTCGGGCCCAACTACAGCCTAGTAACTTTCGGCCTGTTAGAGGCCTGATGTAGACATGGGCGCATTTCAGCCCGGTGTGACTTTCGGCCTGGGAATGGCACGTGCTGCCCATGGGCCATATATGGTCCGACGGGACATCGGGCCCACTAACGGCCTGTGCTAAAGGTGGCAACAGTTAAGCTCAACGTGACTTTGGGCCTGCTAAAGGCATGTCGCGTAATTTGGCCCGTTAATGCCTGTACTAAGCTTTCGGCCTCTTAAAGGCCCATGATATCAGTGGGCCAACTAAGGCCCAAGATATGTTTCGGCCTGGTAACGGCCCGTGAGCTAACTGGGCCCATAACGGCCCGGTCTACATTTCGGCCTGCTGAAGGCCCGTCGATGACTAGTGAAAACTGAGGCCCAACATACATTTTGGCCTGCTAAAGGCCCGTGGTTTCATCTCGGCCATAACAGGCCAGTACAATATTCAGCCTGTTAATGGCCCATGGCTACCTGGGCCAAACTAAGCGCTGGGTCTACAAAAGGCCCAACTAAAATATAGGCCGATGTAAGTTTGGGCCTGGTGCAATGTGTGAAGGCCCCAATCATTCGGGCCCAAGAAAGACGCAGGTCGGCCCAATTGTGGCCCATTAAAAACCTGGCCCGTTATCGAATGTTTCGGCCAGGTCGACTACATCTGATTTTTTTTTCAGATAGCGAATGATGGCAGTAACTAGTAGGAATTAAGAACAAACCTACTCTACATAATAAAGAAATTATGGCATAGTAACTAAGAATAAACCTACACTATACAATAAAGGATTTAAGGTATATTACATCCACTGGGCATTGAAGTTCGTCACCAGTGATCATAAAGCACGATGAACAAGCAGATTACAAAAACTGGGCACCGTTGCAGCGTAACAAAATAATACTGAACCGAGACCACTTCCAAGACAGTTCAAGAAAGGTTACCCTTGCGGGGGAACTGCTGTGCAAGCTGCTGAGCAAGGTTGTGAGACTGGCCTAGCATGTCGGTCATAGCTTCCAGCTGTAGCTATTTAGCGATGAGGTTCTCATTGGTGTTCTCCGCAATCTTTCTTAGAGATAGGACTTCAAGTCGAAGTTGAGTTGCAGAATGCCTTTCTGCTAGAACTTGGGACTGAAGAAGTCAAACTGATTTAGACAACGAATTCTGTGAGCTTGTCTGAATGTTAGTCTCAAGTAACTTGAACACGGCATCAAGACAAGACTTTGGGGTTGTCTCGCTATCTTCAAGATGTTTTGCCTTCTTTGCTGCAATATATGTTGGGTTTGTCTCACAGCCTTCAGCAGACTTGTGCATGCCATCAGGCATATCACCCTGAAACAAAGCAGAGAGATGACAGGTTTTGCACATGTATAAACAAAGATGATAACTGTTCTGTCAATTCTATCCAATTTCAAATTAGAAAATAAAGAGTAAGTTCAAAATATCAATAGCATAATTTGGCATTGTTCATAATGTGGGGAGCTTCACCACACTACTGGATTACCATGTCAACATAACAATCATAGATGAAGGGCAAAGAAAATCATTGTATGTATTTTGGATAATGTGCATGGCATGTTGTTCATATCATCAGCCACATCAGTAAGATAAAATAGGAGATGACAAGGTGCAAACGTGGGCTGCTTCACCACACACTGGATTATAGATCCACAAAACCAAGCATACATATAGGGAGTATTAAGTAATGTGCATGGTATGAATAAGAAATTTGGTTTTACAAGTAAAACTTAGAACTTACGGTTCTTACGAACATGCATTTTGGTAGAAACAGCAAACTAAACAGCAGTAAATGATAGGGAGTATGAGCAAATTAAACAGCAGTTGAGGATAAAGGATTTAGAAGGACTGACTTACATTAACAGTTAACACCGGCTTTATAATGCCCTTCTCCATGTCAAGGGAAGGATAACTCAAGAATTTCAGCACAGAATCTTCTTCATAAGCATTGCCTGTACTCTACATTTTGTAGAGAGTAATTATAGATATGATAATACCGGAAGGGACAGAGGATAATGAAGATAAGATGCAGATTGATGCTACATAATCAACTACCAATCCCTGGAAGTACAAGCGTTACAGGACAAAATGTACTGACAAGAGCAATGGGCTACACTTCTGCACTGGCATTGCCTGTGTATTCTACTTGTTGGTAAGATTAAATATAGATCTGATCTTTTTTAGTAAATGGTGGGAGAGGGAGATGAGATGTAGAATGCTACAAAATGAACCAATCCCTCTTCCCATAATACAAGAGTGTTTTGAACACTGGTGTACTGTACAAAACGTTCTTATATTATGGGACGGAGGGAGTAGATGTTAATGTAAGTACAGTGATAGACCATGTTCAGTTCTTACAAGAGGACTGTAGAGCTAAACCTCTTCAAAAGCATTGGGTTGATTCTAAATTTGTGTAAGAGTCCATACGGATCTTATATTGTCCACCAAATGGGCGATTACGAGGCTAACATGTGCAGTGATGCTACATAATCAAACAACTATGAAAGTAAGTATGGTCATACAGGGCAAGAGGTACTCACAAGAGTAATGCAATGTGCAGTATAGTTGCGAGATTCTGTGGTCCCTTGAGAACGAATGTTCTTCTGCTAACAGTTTTCATACAAGTGAGACATTAAGGCAAATGCAGAAATGTAGTTCAAATTGTGATGTGATATCATAGACAGTACCTTACGCTGCAGCCGAGACCAATGTGTAACAAGATTATTCTAGTCACCGTCGGATAAATGTAGCAACGGAGACTTTACAGAAATTTCTTTCAGGGGCTTGCCATCGAAGTGCGCTTGCCTTAGGTAGGAACGATACTTCATCAATGAGTGCTTGAAAAGCGCAACCAACTCTTGCTCTTCATCAATTTCCAGTTTGCTCCTCGCCTATTTAAAAGAATGAAATCTTGTGTCTTTTGTCAGCAGAAACATATGCAGTAATGACCATGAATAACATTTGTACATTACTTACGCGTAAGTTGCGGAGGAAGACTGGAAATTGTTCTGTGTCTGCGGTATAATCTTTCCATGAAGGAAAGATGCGCGCAAAGTTCCTGACAACAACATAAGCTTCGTCTTCTAAACTGGGAAGAAATGGAACAGGGGTCCTATTTGCTGCAATTGGGGCTCTCTCTGGTTCGAAAATGGATTTGGCAACTGGATTTGGTGTACTCTTGCTGGAATGGGGGTTTTGCATCATACAACTGGTGCTATATCAACTGGCATAATCATACTGTTTGCTGCAGTTGGCGTCTGCTGAGTTGGGGCATCAGAAATGACCAGTGTAGTAGGGCTAGAGTCTGCTAGAGTTGGGGTATTTTGTGGGTCAGGTGATATTGCAACTACACCTAATGGGCTATTTGATTTATCAGGTGCCACTACCTTTTCCAAATACTTTGCTTGTGCTCCTCCATGATCAGCAATCACCCTCTTCCTTTTGAACGTCTGATACACAAGAACAACATTTGAATGGATAAATATGGTATGATGACAAATGGAATATGTACTGAAAATGGATAGGCAGGGCGTATTCACATACACGATGTGTAAACTAAGCTAATGGCAGTTCAACAAAGTAGAAGCAATGCAAAGCATCAGTTGCAAGATATGTGCGAGCAATGTAACCATGGAAAGTTAGAGCAAGTACCTTGATGGGTGAATAAGATAGGGCATCTTCCTCTGACTCCTCCACTAGGGAGCTACATTGACTTAGGTCTCCCTCTATCTCAGAATCACTGTTAGAATCATATTCTGAGCATGAATCTATAGGTGGAGAGCGTTTGCATTGCATTGCATCCAGACTTGATTTCAGTCCCTTAATGCCAAGTTTGACAGCCATGGCATTGTTCTGCTTTATTCTTTTCATGGGCGCAAGCTCATAATCATTATGATGTTGTTCAGAATCTGAGATTCATGAAAACATAAAAAGTAGTCAGATTATCTATGGAATGCATTGCGGATTCAACTTGGAGAGTGTCTCCCTATAAACCCCTGCATATGCAAAGTTCACCTCCCGAACCGTGCTGACCAGACCACACACAGAAATACAAACCCCTTATGTCTCTATAACAGGCAGGCACACATTTCAAAACTGAAGTAGGAACATTAGAATCATATGAAATTCGTATTTGAACAAATAAACTAAGCAATTATGAGTGGTGTAATGTTTATCTTCAAGGGTGGAGTGTTGGTAGTGCGACACAAAGCAAGTAGGCAGATTGTATTCCATGTAAAAGATCGAAACCTATGTAAAAGCTGGAAATGACACTTTCTTTCTATACAATGCAGTGTTCGTTACCCACACATGATGGAAGAGATCACATACAGAAATACTATTCACTCAGGTCTACGGTTCCAGTATTTAGAAATAGGGTGGTCCACCCTAAAAGAATATTGACAACAAATATGACAAGGCAAGCATAGATGTAGTGAATCAATCATTTACTTGTGAGCTTATTAGGACAAGTATGCAGAATTGTAACTGCAGTAAGAGACCATCCAAAATCTGAATGAAGAAGTTTGTCTAGCACTTATTGTTTGCAACTAATCGACGTGAATAATTGGATATTATATCGAATGAGTAAGAAAGACAAGTAAAATTGTCAACAAACCTGGCTTGCAGTAGTAATCTGGGTCAATGTCACTACGACCACCAATCCAAAATGACTAGTTTCTGTTCCGAGGGCCGGAATTTTGAAAACCCTGTGAACTTTAGAGGTACTAAAGATTACCGAAATACATCTGAACCATTAAGTGTAGGTAGCACTGAGAACACAACAAACCCTAATGACAGTCCTGCCTAATGAGTAATGAATCAATTAGAAAATGGGTGATGAGGAGTGGCTGCTGAGTGTTGAGGACGTACCTCGGGATAAATCAGGTTGGCTTGGTGGGTGCTGCACGCCTGAGCCCTGAACGGACTGGGAATGTAGGCACGGCGGCGCACCCGGGCAGCGGTGGCGCTGTTGGGTGAGCGGCTCCTGGCCTCCTGTTAGTCCGGCATCTCCTCCTAGAGTCATGTCGTCCGGGGACGGCAAGTCGCCAGCGAGGCAGACGACTGGGGGAGAGTAGAGATCGGAAGCGCGCAGCAGAACAGAGGGGAATCGAGGCCCAGGACGACCCAAAATCCCAGGGTGGGCCGGCCCACCGTGGGCACCCTGTAGAGATACACACCCGAGCGGCGAACATGCATTTTCAAAACTAATTTAGGAACATTTAGTTGACCAATTAAACAACTCTGTTTTAATAATATCAGATTCGTATTTGAACATCTAAGCTTGTTTAGCTTGATGCGTGGAGCAGTGTTATTATGACACGAAGCACGTATTCTGATCATATAGTGATCATAAAAGGGGGAAACTCTAAGCACATTTTTTTTAGCAAAAGAGGGTCTTCCCTCCGATTTCTATTAAAGAAACCACCATGGAACCAACATGATCAATTAAACCCTAAGCATGATCAATTAAACTGTATTATGGCTGTGCCATGGCAGATTTGAAGCTGCAAACCGGAGAAATGATATTTAGCATCCATTGTTTTCTTCGAACTAAGAACTAAATTCTAGGAGCTGAAAAGAAAGTAGAGTAACCAAGTTAAGATCTATTTTTTGGTTGAGATCAAAAAGTTGAGGAGATATGAAGTACCACCTCTCTTGCGGCGCCGTGTAGGCATCGGGGGTGTGATGGCTGTCGGTGGCGTTGAAGCAGATCTGCGACGGTAGATGGGTGCATCGGGGGATAAGTCCCGTTGCGGTGGAAGAGAAGGTCGTGTGAGCGGCCCCGGCAAAGAGGACGACGGCGCCGATGAAGCAAGAGGACGCGATGCAAGGCTATTGGTCCATCGCCGTGGATGAGAAACATCCATCTCTAGCAGTGGATGACGCATTCTTGGTAGGCGCTCCGGCATGGTGGAGGACGGTGGCGATGGATGTGGTGGAGGACGGCGGCGATGGATGGGGTGGCGGACGGAGGCTGGTGTGGGATGGGGTGTTCTAGCGTGGACGGTGTATGAATGGGAAAATGGAGGGAGAGGTACGGGGAACCATGTTTTTGGGACGCGCCTATCTGAAATATGGGAAAGTTATGAACTTAGCCCCCGTTTAAAATTTGGACGTCTCGTCAGTTGGGGATAGGACGGTAATCTTGCATCTCACCAATATTTGCCCAGAGCGATTTCGGGCGAGGAGAGGGTGGTTGGTACCCATAGTTGGCGCCCATGGTGTATGAACATGGCTGACAGGTAGGGCGGTTGTGTCACGTCTGAGTGAAGTTACAAACCTGCCCCTATTGAAAATATTTGCCTACATCGATTTCGACCGAGTCGAGTTTGTTTTGCCGCCCACCTTGTATGAATGGGGAATGGAGGGAGAAACAGAGGTCTTTCGGACGAGCTTGAATCAAATGTGTTTTGCCGCCCATGTTTGACGCCCACCGTGTCAGAATGGGCTCAGAGGCGGTCGTGTCACGTCTAATTGAAGTTACTAACCTACCCCTATTTAGAGCAGTGGAAATCGGGCCGATGGATTGTCCGTGTAATGGGTAGACAGTAATTTCCATCTCCCAAACACTTGGCTTCGGGCAGCCGACGTGGGAGTGGACATTTTGCAGCTTCTTTCTAATTTTGGGACAATAAGCATCCACGTTTACCCTGGCAACTAAATTCGAATCCATTTTGTATTCCTATATGAATCTTTATAAATCGTTCTATGTGTTTTTATATATCTTCAAAAGGACGACAAAGATGTATTCCACTGTCATATATGAATATGGTTTACAAATGCCGATACTCAAATTCAGAAACTAGTATCCAATTTAAGGTGAATTTGAATATTTGGAACACTTCATGTCCAACTCAAATGTCACACGCAGCATAATGTGTACTCCCATTTAGATATGTACACAAGCGATGTATCAAGATTCAAATACCGAGTCAATCAACCAAGAATGTACAGAACTAACAGACATATAAACACTTGTAGAGTATATGGATCAATAATATCAACTAACATACATAAGCCAGGCCGCTATACTTTTTTTTGGCTACAACAGCATCTTTTTTTAGCCAGCATCTTGGCCCTTTCCGATGCCTGCCACGGTCCATCTATACTACTACTATTGTTGAATGCACATTCGGCCCGATTGGCATATTTGTAGGTCTGGCACAACAATCCAAATGAAATGTCTCCGAGTCTTATCAATTAATATAGACTTGTGCTCAAATAAAATTACAAACCAAAAATCAAAAAAATTATTACATGATCTCTAAAACAAATGGTTTGATTGATTACATGAACAGACAACACAAAGGTTATTCAACTATGGAAAGAACATTTCACCTATGATTTACCAAGTTGGAATTTAATTTCCTTTTTTCCTTCAGGACCTTAACAATCTGGTCAGTCTCAGCTTGCTTCGTTTTGAAATCCACCAAATATTTAATGGTTGTCTTGAGTACTCCTTGTGATTGTGCTGTTTGCTTCCTCAACATGTCAACTTCATCTCTAAGTGCAGAAGCAGAATCTCTTTCTACCACTAGTTTAGCCTCTAGAGCATCAGCAGTTGGCAATTCATAATGCACGATTGGGCCGGTGCCACTGCTGTGGGATGATGCAACGTCCATGGGGACCTCGCTCTCTGATCTTGGGCTAACCTGTTTTGCCATTAAAGTTCCGATTGGATTCAGAAAAGTTGAAGTTAGGAAAACATCTCAACTGGGAGTTATAACAGCAAACCAGTTAAACAAACAAGGAATTAAAGAGTTTCAATTGGATGCTGAAAAGTACTCCCTCCGTCCCATAATGTAAGATGTTTCTTAACACTATGCTAGTGTCAAAAAACGTCCTATATTATGGGACGGAGGGAGTAGTTATTAACATCATTGTAACCCGCTGTTGCAGCAGCAAAGCAGTTAAACAAACAAGTAGATATTAAAACTATGGGACGGAGGGAGTAGTTATTAACATCATTGTAACCCGCTGTTGCAGCAACAAAGTAGTTAAACAAACAAGTAGATATTTAAGCTAAGGCAAACAGGTAATTCTTAATAGTAAGTATCAAACACATAGATAGGCGCAGTCTACAATATGATTAACAGGCTGTGCCATTATGTAATCGGTAGCAAACTAAATTAAGCGAAGCAACATAATTGAACAATTTTGCAATAAGTGGCTAACTAAAATTCCGAGAAGCAGGTAACTGAACTTACGCTAGTTCTTTGTACAGGCACACTTCAACTTCTTTTTCGCTTACAAGGTTGTACAAAGGAGTCCATGGCATCAATTGCTTGGATACGCGGTCCCAATACTTCTTTCTGGTTCGCTCCAGCCTCCAGTCTGGTTTGCTCCTAACCTAGCCGCCGCTGGACAGACCGACACAGCACTTCCTCGTGCCCTCGTTGGAGGGCGGTTGTCGGGCTTCAAGCGAACGGAAGGACAAGAAGATGAAGATCCAACCCTGGGTGTAGCCTGCGTGGGAGGCAGCGGCGGCAGCACGGGCATGGCATCGAGCTTGCGCAAACGGATAGTTGCAGCTTGCAAGAGTAGCATGCGCAACGAGCAGGTACATCACATCCCTGATTATATCTAATTCAACTCTTCAATTTCTGGCCAATAGTTAAACCTGACGGTGTTGTAAAACTGCTTGTATGTAGGGAATCTATGAGAAAATGAAACCAATTTCTACTTATTTTATAACTCCCCCAATCAATACTGAACTGACTGAATCTGATGTATCTAATCAAGTTTCCGGTGCAAACATACAAGCTCATGTTGTTCGTGAGCCTGAAGTGTCTAATGAACAGACTGCTAATGAAGGATTTGATGCAAACATTTTACATGCTCCTGGTGAAGAACATATAGTGTCTAATGAGGGATCTAATGCAAGCATTTTGCAAGCTCATTGAAGGATTCAGTGTCTAATGATGATCTACTATGTTGAGAGAGACAGAGATTTGCAGGCATTGATGACAAGCAAATTATAGTGCATTTTCATAGCTTGAGGAAACATCGAGGCCATCTACCAGAAAGTCCCCGTATCATGACAACATAGCATAAATACTTTTCTAATCTGTTGTTTGAAACTATTGGCATACTTGTGCAGGATAGATATATTGATATGCAGTTTGCGCATTGGTTATACGTGCAATTACACTTTGATATTTTCAGCCAGAGAACAAATAGTTCACGCAGGTACATACCATGTTTGTAGTCCTTGTACACCATGTTGAATTTTGTGTTTTTTAGTGCTTGCATCATTTAGTGTTTATAATCTGAACTACTTTGGATCATTAGCTGGTTTTCAAAGTGCATGTAGCTTCACATTTCTCAAGTTATGTTGATTTCCGGAGTGCAAGTGCCTTCGTATTTTTTAAGTTAAATGTTCGCCCCTGGTAACTTGAATTTGTGGATCAGCCACTGCACACAAATCATACACGAATGCCAGTACGGATTAAATGAAATGCAGGGACTTACGGTAGCTCGTTGTACAGGCTCGCTGCAGCTCTGCTTGCGCTTGGGATGTTCCATGTACAAGTCCATGTTACCACTTGCTTGGATGTGCAGGCCTTGTGCTCCTTTCATCCCCCTCTGCATTTTTGACACGGCGAATGGTTGATCAAATAAGAGGAATCGACCTTGATGTTGTACCGTAGGACAGATACTTACAAGGTTATATAGGTGTGCAGGATGTGTACCAGATCCCGTAGCCCCGTCATGCTTCGCTAAAAAATGGATTTGCTTGCTTCAAATGATATCTCCAGAAGAAATAAGAGTTAAAGTCAGAGTTGCATAGGCGTGTAAGCTAAGAGAGCAGTGAAAGGATATCCAAACATCGTCGGAACAATGCACAAGGGAGTGATGTGTGGATACCTAGTTCGGGACAGCGTTTGGGCATGCTCGCCTAGCTAGAGTGCGGGCCACTTCAGAGCCGTTGAGGGTGATGCGCTGGCGTTGGCTGGCCGCGCACGGATGCAGATCTTGAGTGGCAGTGGAGCGCTACGATGCGGTGGACGAGACCGTTGGTGAAGCCCCAATGACCTCAGGGGGCGGAGGTGCGATGATGTGCTCGGTGAAGTAGCCCCGGTGAGCTGGGAGACAGCATCGGTGAAGCGCACCTGATGCAGTGGAACTCGGTGTCTGTGAGGCACGTCGGTTGCGGCGGCGGACATTGTCGATGGACCACCCGGTGCGGCGGACGAGGGCGTAGATGAGGTAGCTCCGGTGTGGTGGTGAAGCGCGACCGTCGTCTTCATCGTTGTCGTCTGGCACAGAGGTGGGGAACGGTGGGGAAAGAGGCGAGACGAGGGGCGTTTCGAGGGATGGCGGCGAATTAGGGATTTGAGCAATCTGGGCGCGGAAGGGGACAGTGGAGAAGAGAGATTTTGCAGGGCTGGAATTGGGGCCGCCAGATATTTCAATCCGAAACGTGGAAGCGCGAACTTATATTGTCGTCGTCCTTTTCTTGGGGGGGAGGGGGGTGGGTGGCTGGGTGCTACGCGTCCGTCCGACACACGCAACCACCCCGAGAGGACTACGCTTCGGTGCCTTAAGGCACCTGCCTTTGTGTCCATGACATGTGGGCCCAACAGGTGGCTGGCCCACATGTCAGTCACCCAAGGGTTGTTGCCTTTAAGGCAGCAAAGCAGCGTCCACCCTGACACGACCCTGGTCTGCCTGGTGCGCCTACATTTGAGAATGCAAACGAATCTTCTTTCATTTGCAAACGAATCTATATGTATTAGCATGCCCGTGTTTTCCTTGCAATAATTAGTCATTCGAAACGAGATACTCCATCCGTTCACTTTTGTAAGTCGTTTCAGACAACTTAAAATGAACTGTTTTGCACATTGTCTGAAATGTATTCAAGGTCTTATAAAAGTGAACATAGGGAGTACTATAAATTAATTAATGAGGAGTTATTTGAAAAAAATTGAAACGGTACCCATGCTAACGTGGATTAGAGTGTGTCACATAATTAGTTATTTGAATTAGAGTGTGTGTCACATAGTTAGTTATTTGAATTAGAGTGTGTGTCACGTAGCGATCTCCAATTCTAACGTGGATTTCGCATTTCACTGTATCCATGCTACTTTTTAATACAAATTCATATGTATATGATGAACACCATGGTAGTGAGAAAACTTTTGAATGGATTCAAACATATAACCTACAAAATAGCACAACAAATTGAGCCAATGTCAACTTTTCGAAACTTAGTATGGCACGAATTCGAAATAATTACCCGTATGCCTGGTCCTCGGTTCAAATCTTACAATGTACACCGAATTGAAACATCGATATTAAGTCTCGTACTATGTACATTCAAATGTTGTTTTTAGTCCCCCCCCCCCGCCGCGCACAAACGCTACATACTTCCTGTAACGGTCAATCTTCCTCTCCTAACCACCTTAGCAAGCTATCGGTTTCCAACACACGTTCATTCTTTCTCTCCATGTTTCGATCTCTAAGTCTCTCAAC